>NC_083773.1:12605762-12690762 GCF_963514075.1 Conger conger
TTAAATGCCAGCAAGTGCAGTGCTGCTTAACAAAAAATGACAATCATGTTGCTTTATCCAAGATAGGGTGACAGTTTTAGATCCCAAGTTATGTTAAATGGTGACTTCAGCATGCATTTATAATGTAGTTTTATGTTGATGTATAGACAGCTGTTTGGCACAGGTGGTAAAGGACAGAAGGGTCATAGTTCAAAATCCTACTGAGGGACAAGACTCCCCTTTACAGTGTGTCTACCAAGTTTCGCTGAAGCCTTTTCATGTATAATTTGGCACCCTGCTCTTGAGGCTATTAAAATGTAAAAATTGTACAATATCAAGGCTGATATTTCTTTTTTAGGTGTTAGCTACAGTGGTTAACCACAGATTCCCTACCTCTCCTTCACACCACTTAAATCTTACATCTGATCTGATGAAATATGAATGTAATGTTATGCAATAGCAGGTGCTGATTATAATATTCATTATCATATTGCTTCATATTATCCATTACTTCAGAGAGGAAATGCCTGATAACTGCTGGCTCATACATAATAAAATATATATTTATGAAGGATAATTTCTGTCCCCCTGTATCTTCTGGAAGCTCTACTCTACCCTTCCTGTAATTGTTCAATTGAGAAATTAAACGCAAATAAGTTTAAACATTGTGAAATATTTAAACCTAACAGAGTGACAGTTTGGACAATGTGAGATTACACAGATTGTCAGTGCTCCAGAGTGCCCCCACTCCCATAATGACAGATATGAACTGAAGTTTCACCCAAAACATCTACATGATCTCTATTGCCTTAAGTGTATTGGGTAAAGCTTCATTTCCTTTCCTTTAATACAGAAGCTAAGGAGATAATTTAGGCTGTATGTGTCGCTTGGAGGCATTGTCATGCTGGTTTATTACGTGTGTATTTGTGTAGATGGCAGATTGAATATAAAACATTTTTTACAGTCATGTCTTCATTATTTCAACAATTAAGCTCTTTTTGGAAGCAGGATTTTTGAAGCACTTCAGAACTGTAGGCTCTGATGGGTTGACAAAAACGGGATAGAGAAATGGCTATTTGAATCACACTCAGAGTAATAACATGGGAGCAAGCTTTAGTACCCTTAAAAATATATATCAATCTTTTCAGTCAGCTTGTTTTTTGGCAATAATGTATGTATCACTGCCAAAAATGACTTTATGTAAATACAAGCAGTTGTAAAAAGCCACAAAGTGGAAAAAAGGTTGTGCGTTTCCCTCATACCGATATTTCGAGGTCAGTGCTGCAGTCATACTGTAGTGCAGTCAGAAACATTGCTGTTTTATCATTGGGAGGTGTCTGTTGCTCTGCCATGAACACTGCCCTGCAGACTGTGCTCAGCAGTGCATCCAGTGCGCAGCGTTTGGCTGGAGACTCGTTATGAGTTCATGGGATGTGCTCTCCGGGTAGAGCGCTTTAAGCAGTGGTGTTGTGCCATGGTCTGGAGCCAGGTCAGTACACACACAAGCCCAGGAAAAACTCAGCCATGAGGAGCTAGCTAATGTTTCACTTTTATGCACTTACAGTAATGTACTGAAAATGCATTATTGTCTGTAATTTGATTGAACAAAATATTGTTGAAAAACATTGCCACTGTGTATCAGTTGCACATTTGTTACATTACATTACATTACATTACATTGTTGGCCTTTCTTGCTCTATTGTACCTCTCAATATCAGGCTGGGTTACAGCACTGTTCAGCAGTGGAGTGTCAGTGGAAAATGACAGTGGTATAATGACTAGTATGGGGTGATGAGAGGCTATGGTTTTGGTACAGTATGCACAATGAAACTTTTACCTTGCACTTATTAAAAATGGTACGTATGCCTTTTAATCCCATACAAATAGAAAAGCATGCAGAAGCCCGCACTCCAATGATTAATCATTATTTATTTTATTATATTTTTATTCCAAGGCAGACGTGTTTCGGTTCATGTTGTCTTCAACGCTGTGGTACAGTATGCCCCACCCCCCAGTTTTTGCATATTGCACATCTTTCCTGAAATAAGATAAACAAAAACATAAAATAAAATTAATTAAATTGCGGTGTTTCAGTGACGGAATGCATGTGTCTGTAATGTGCAGTCGATGTGTTTTGCATCCAAATGAAGAAAGTTTGAATGCAAGCGCTGCATGGCATAAATGAGGCATTTTTCTGCAAGTGAAATAATATATTCAAAGGTGTGGAGATTAAAAGGCTAAAAGATTTGCAGTGACACAGGATACACTCGGTCTCTACAGACATTTGCCCGCCTGCTTCAATTTCGACAGCATTGCGGTCCTATTTTCTCACCGGCTGAAATGTGTCATGTATACTAAACAACACTGGCTGCAGTTCTAAGCGATTACTGTCACTATAATTGGATTTGCTATGAGGCACATTTCTGATCAGTACACCTCTTCACGTTTTTAATGGAAAGACCATCAACCGCAATTGAAATGTTTCTAACATTAGGAACATGCAAGAAATGAGCTGGCAGCTTAGTATTTGACAGTGGAATTCTGAACATGTGGCTTAACAAGAGTGCAGGTCTGCCAGACAGTACTCAAGCGCTGTCAGTCAACATTAAGACCTGTTTCTACCTCTGCTAGTAGTTGTCCTGGGAGTCGCAGTACATTCATACTTGGATTAGTATTAAGAACATCATGTCTAGTATGCATGTACTTGCACTTAATACTTTGTGTCGTTAATTGTGTAGTGCGCTAAATGTTATAGTGTTCTGGTTCTTAGTTATCCTGCTTATTTGCACTTGCTTTTGTTCCCCATAATGGCCTTATGAGTTGCTTCAGACAAAAACATATAAATAAATCCCAGCAGCCATAACGCTTTTAATATGGTATAAAACAAGCTTAGCTTGGCATTATGATTATGTATAAACACAACTTTTTGTTTTTCCTCCATGCAAAAATGTCTAAAGTAAAAAAGAAGATTTTAACTTCTATTTAATGTTGCTTGTAGTGTGAAGGCATGGGAGTTGCTGTTTTTGCTGGCAGGGCATGATAAATACAGTATACTAGGTCTACTTATATATTTGAAGGCTGAATTGCTAGACTGTATCCATCAGGTAAATGCCAGTGATTACATCAATATGAAGTGAGGAATTACAGTAGTGCTAGAATCAATTAAATGTGCTCGGAAGGTTGCATTCATGAAGAAAACGACAGTGTAGTTTTGTTTACATAAGTGTCCTTATGTAAACAAAAGCCCGCTGTAAGAATGAACAACTATGTAAACAAGATCTACATCAATGTGTACTATATTCTCCGGGCTGGCTGAGTGACATCTGTTGGCCCAGTGCAGTTTTTTGGCTATCTTATACTGTATAGTGTATAGTCTTATACTGTGCAGTTGAAATTGTACTTCCCTCTAGGGCCTTTCAGCGCACTTATCCCTGGTTATGGGTATGCACTTTGTTGTACGTCGCTCTGGATAAGAGTGTCTGCCAAATGCCATTAATGTAATGTAATGTATAGCAAAAGTGCACATCTTTCAGAGAAGAAAAATAATCAGTCAAGCAGACATTGCTTCCTTACAGTTGATCTATTAAATGGAGTTTTAAGGTAAATAAATACCAGACACAATGTTTTCATTAGAGATGGGTAAATTAACTATTTGACATTGTATTGCTTTATTATTATTATATTTGGCACTATAGTTGTGAAGCCTTTGGTGTATAAAGTACATAAAATATATTTTTATATGGTGTATGTTTATATGGGCAGTGGCAGTGAAAAATAGATATCATGCAAATCTATCTATCTTACCAAAGATTGCGGTGAATACTGTGAATGGCAGATGGTAATTAGAGACCCCTCCTGTGAAAACTTTATAACATACCCAAGCCATTAGGTCATTGTATTTCTTGATGTGCTGTATACCATAATGCCTACCGTGAATGTGCATCGTGCAGCTCTTTACCGTGTTTATCTTGGGTGCGTTTTTCAAGGTCATAAAGGGTTCATCTCCAGTACATCTCAGACTGCCTCCAGTGTGATTGTGTCCGCATCCCGTATTCACAGTCAGAATGTTCCGAGGCAAGCTTACAAAGACCTCGCCTGAAGTAATCTCACAGGTCATGGCCTTCAGCTGCTTGTCCACTGAAGTGCAGTATTATGAGCAAGGATAGTTTGAGCAAAAATGTTATGCTATGTGAATTCTTGCCATGGAATTAGGGTGCGCAACATTCAGCTTGTAAGTTTTTAGTTTAGTTCCAAATATTCCAATTACATTTTATTTCCTTCTGGAAGTGAATAAACCCTTGTTGTCATGTACCTGCCATATCACCATTACTTGGGGCTTTTATCTACATTCATTTGCCGCTTATAAGTGTGTAGCTATTCATTGATAAGAAATGTTTGCATTTCTTCATATAAAAGATAAAATCATTTTCTGCTGGTGCAAATTCATACAGTTCAATGACCAATGGGTATGTACTTGCTCTGCATCTTTCAGAATGGGGCCCACATGCAAACAGGCAAAAACTACTACAATTTCCCTCGGGATGAATAAAGTATCTATCTGTCTATCTATCTCTATCTAAAACCATATCCTTTAATGACCACTAATCAAAATTGTTTTTATTATTTACAGAAACAATGTTGCCAAAATGTCAGTTTGAGGTAAAAAGCGTACAGTATGTGATGAGTGTGGTGTATGTGTGTGCCTGCGGAGAGCTCCAGAGGGTGGGACTGTTCTCCCGTGGAAGCGCCGCGCTGTGCTACACGGTTTCCGGGGCTCGCTCACGGCCGCGCGGGCACACCGGAGCCTTTTCACAATTCCATTTTTCACCATCCATCAGCACCCACCCGCCACACAGCTGCCCGCGTTCCTCCATTTAAAGTACAGAAGTGATTACAGTGTCCATCAGTGCTCAGGAGGACCCGCATCACCCCGTGATTGATGTTTGACAGAATAATTAGAAAGCTGTCTGTGTCTGTAATCACTGGAGCTCATCTTCAGGAAGGGTTTGACTGTGCCCGGCACTGCCTAGTTTGAGCAGGGCAGGGTGGGGAGGGTGGGAGGGGGTTAGGGGGGGGTGAGGGTTTGGGGGGAGGGGGGGGGTTAAATGTTTATTTGGGCAAAACAGCAGACCTCAGCCGGGGAAAAGGAATCGAAAATCGGTCTCTGGAGTGGCGCCCCGGCTCCTGCTCCTCCAGCAAATAACCAATTCATTAACAAGGCCACTGTCTGCGGGCCCAGGGGGATGAAGACAATGTTTCCACCTGCTCAAATGTGTCCAGGAACAATCTTTTAATCGCCCATCACCCGGTGCCGGGCTGGGCTCTCCAGGGGCAGGGGGAGGGTTCGGGGCAGCTGTGCTCTTCGGGTCGAAGCGCACGCGCTAATCCCTCTAATACCTGGGCTAACGTCTAACGGCTAATTGATATGCCTCGGTGTTATGCAGATTAGAAAGGCAGCCTGTAGGTCTTTAGCGTCTGCTGACGGGAGACAGCGGTTATCCCGCGAAAGTCCAGGTTCTTTAAGGATTCCTCCGTTCTGCAACGCAGGGACAAACGGATCGGCTTAACTTTGAAATGTCACGCGCGCCCGGGCACCTTTTTGGGTCACGCAAGGACGCGTGAGCGCGCTGGGGAATGTTTAAAAATACAGTCTGTGTACGCGTATATGGCAATTTTTCATTTTTTTACAGTCTCCTCGTTTCTACGCCAGTGGTTTAGTGAGGCCCCAAAAACCCTGCGGAGGCACTGCTTGCGTCTGTAATATGCATTCTACCAATTTTTAAATTACCCATTTAGTCTGTACTGAGTCGCGCCGAAAATCCGAGCATTGCATTTCAGCAAATGCCGTTATTCAGTGATTCGTACAGATGAATAACGAATTAATGGTCTTAAAAGGGCTATTTTTAGAGGGCTTCCATAGAGGGGAAAACGCACTATGAAAGTGGCATTCCATCTATCACGATTAGAGCTTTCAGATGTTATTTTCCCCCTGCTAAATTGCTTCTTGAGCTAAACAGTGCCAGAAAAGTGAGTTATTTGTTTCCTCTCCCATTTTTATTTATTTTTTTATTTTTTTGTGGTTATGAATAGAGTCCCTACACATTCGTTCTCTGTAAAATTTTGTATGATGAATTTTGCGAAAGAAAGCTGATGTCTGACATTGAGCAGTGAGAATTTTGAGGTTGTTTTTGTTCCTCATCATGGCTGTCCTTGCTGTTTGTGCCTTTGGTTAAAAATGCCATGTAATTGCTTTCTTATGGATTCCCTAAAAATTCCCTAAAAATAACACACACATTTTTTCCCTAAAAATAAGTTTGTTTCTGTGTGCATGTGTGTGAGCACACGTGTGTTGACATGCAAAAGTATTGTGACAGTGACACATGTTTTGCTGTTGTGGTTCTGTATACGAAACAAAGATTAAGAGGTTAAATTTGAGGGTACCTAACTCAATGTTGACACATTGTTAGCAAAACCTGTGTCACTGTCCTAGTACTTTTGGACTTAGTGTTTAACTGTATGTTTGTGTGCCTGGCAGACACATCTGTTTGTCTGAGCGTGCTGGAGCTTGTATTGGCAGAGCTTCCTCATGCTGGTTTGAAACGGTGAAAACATCAGCACTCTCTAAGAGCCTCCAAACAGTACCAGATCAGACAGAACAGCTCCTCACTCTTAGTGTTCTCTCTTAGCACTGTTCTCGGCAAAAAGACTCCACTGTCTTGCCTGTGTGATCCCTCGCCACAGTTAGTACGGTAGGAAGAGCTGATCTTCACATGGATCATTCTTCCCATTTGAACAGGTGGGACTTTGGTGTGGGTTTTCTCATCAGAAAGATTTTACTATGAATGAGGCAAGCTCTGAGAACAGTGTGTGTGCCTTCAAAAGTGGTTTTCAAGGCATTGCAGAATTTTGTTTTATAAACTAAAAAGCTGAATACTGTTGCTGAAAATAAAGGCTCAGATTTTTTTCCTGTTTCTGTATTGCATAACAACGGTTGCTATTGTAGCATAGCATTTTTCTATTTTCCTGTTTCACTATTGAATAGCAAAGGTTGCTATTGTAGCATTTTTTTCTCCCTGCCCCCTTCCCCTGTTTCTTTATTGGATAGCAATGGTTGCTATTTGGCACAACCGGTCTGGGATTGATTGAATTATTCATTGATTAATTGACTGGTTAGTTGGTGGGCTTTTATTTACTGATTGATTGATTGGTTGACTTATTCACTGATTGATTGATTGTTTACTTGGTTGGCTTTTATTGATTGTTTGTTTCATCGGTTGGCTTTTATTGATTGATTGATTGTTTGTTTCTTCAGTTGGCTTTTATTGATTGATTGATTGATTAGGTACCACCCATTCACAGTTCAACCTCATAGAAACTGTTGATGGGTCGACAGAACTCCTCCATTTAAAATGACTTGATTAACTTATTAACCCTTATTTAGATGTTAATTTCACACCTCAGTTGTTATCATTCTGTAAATGTCAGACCTTTTTCGACACAGAACAACCCCAAAGTCATTTATGCAAGAGTACCTCCAGATTTCCAGAAGGAGTTTCCTTCAAACGGTGACACGGTGTAGTTCACATTACAAAAAAAGTTGTTCTTTGCAAATGGGTTGTTGCCCAGGACCAGAAGCACAGACGCCCTTTAGCTGGCTCATTGGCTGCCAAGATCAGGTGCGGTCTGAATTAGAATCATTTGGATAATTGACCTTCTGTGTGAATACATTAGAATAAATTAATTTTGATTGGCCGTGTAGCATTATGAACAAAGTAAAAACGTAGTCTTTTATATTCAGCACTAGCTTGTTGGGCTGGGTCTCTGCGGTGATTATATATGCCATCCGGCACCATTATGAATTCCTTCAATCTAATAAAGCGGTTTTCACAGGGAGCAGAGGCGCAAGACCGGTGCATGTTGGTGTTGAACTTGGCGATGGCGGAAAGGAGAGATATCTGAAGAGTACATGCACCATCTCCACGGCTCATATTTTAGGAAGGCATACGTGCGATTTCAGGTCTGCTTTCTCAAGGTGCTTTCACTGAATTATTGATGCTGTTTATCAGCCTAAATCTCAAAGGTAAAGAACCAACCTGTGTGCGCCTAGTAAAGTTCTGGTCTAAAGAGTCAAGAAGCATCAAACCTGGCTCTTAAAATTCACTGAGCATCAGGCCAAGTGAGCCAACACAAATATCCTTGAATTTGGTCTTAAATATGGTCTTGAATAATAATAATTATTATTATTACTACTACTCGAGAGGTATTTACAGATTTCACTAGTAGTAATAATAATAGTAATTATAATATAATAGATATAGCTGCAAGCAGCAATGTAGAGACCAAGCACTGCAGCGCCTCCATCTAATGAATTCTGTTGGTTGCCCAATTCGGGCCTCTTACAGTTATTACAACCAAACTTTTGTTGTAATAATGTATGTGCCATAGTTTCAGAGTAAGTGGCTTTTAAATCTCTTGGTATATCGGCCACAGGTGACAAAACTTTCACTTTATTTGCTGTGTGCCCCTGAGGCCCCATGTCATCATTCGTGCAGGCTTGGTGTTCAGCTCCAAGGATTTGGCCTGTTAGTGGTGCTAGAGGGGTGGATGGACTGGCCCCAAATTTGGTGTCTGGATTCTGGATATCTTGCCATATTCTCTATCTATGTGGCAAATTTCACAAAAATCCACCAAACAGTTCTAAGGGCTGCCAGAGCAGAGATATAAGAATATAAAAAATAATGTAAAAAGCTGTCTTCGCACTTTTGGTGCTTGGCCCCTTATAATAATAAGAATAATAATATTAATAATAAAAATAAATAATTAATAATGTATTCATAATTAATAAGTGTCAAAATACATTTAAAAAAGTAGGTCATATGCTGCAAGTCCGTATCTTTTATTAGGGAGAATTTAATTTAGGTTCCAGATGAGGTACTTGTTCTTTTGTGCAGAAACGGTGTCTGTAGCCTATTTCTGGAACCCATGCTCTCATGGGCTTCTATTAACCCTTTCAGAGACTGATGGGGGAGCGTTTATGTTTAGCTGTCACAGATGATATCACACTCACAGATACATAATGAATAGCTTGTCAGCTTCAAAAGGTGGGCTTTTTGTTGAATGTGATATCTGCGAACGTGTGCAGGACAATCCTGAAATGATGTGTATGAAATGTCTGTCAGGGATGTAAAATTCATCTGACACCGTGTCATTCCCGCCTGTCTCCCGCCTGCTCGGCTCCCGATCCCTCATTCTCCGCGGATCCCAGCCGCAGCCAGGCCATAAAGGCAGCCTTCAGAGGAGTCCAATAACGTTTAAGGCTTCTCAGCCTCCTTTGGTGTGGTACAATTTCATTTCATTTTCATTTGCCTCTGATTTACAGCATTTCATGTGTGTGTGTTTTTGTCTGCTTCTGGTTGTGTTGTCTGTAATGGACGCAACACCAGCGGCAGGTTCTGATGGATCATGTGCAGAATACCTGCATAAACACACATTCTGTACACTTACAGTCAGTCTGGATGTAACTGATACATGGAGCCCCTTTTCTTTGAGCTTAGAAAGCGGTGAGATGCTCTTTTGCTTCAGTGGATAATCACCTGTATATATGAATAATTACCAAGATCTCTCTGGAGCAAAGAGGAACTGCTATTAATTGCTGACAACTGAAAAAGAATTGTAATACTGCAGGGCCACAGTTCTGGCTCTTGTACTGTGGGTACAGAATAAGCACATTTAGGTTTGTATTGCACAGAAATGGGTATATATAGTATATTTTTATTTCTGTGTGTGTGTCTGCGTGCGTCTGTTTGTGTGCATTGTAATATGTTTTGGAATACAGTCGAAGCTGTGTGCGCATGCTTTCGAAACACAATTAAAGGCATGCCTTTATTTGGGTGCTGTGGCCACTGTGTTGTGGAAATTGAATGACCGGCTGCCTGAAAAGACAGTCTTACTCATCTGCGGTAGGCTTGGGAGAGACAGCTGTCACAGTTCACAACCCCGCGGCTCTAACACAAAAAGGCGAGACCTTGAAGCGGAAATGACCGGTTTGATTATCAATTCACAGAGAAGCCCCCCCCTCGGAACCATTCTACCACAAACCATCTCACATTTTTATTGGTTTCTCTTCTTTGTCCAAGAACAATATCCCTTCCCTTTCCCCAAGATAGAGAGGGCAGAGTTCATGGCGAGGGAGGAGAGTAGGGGAAAGGATGTCGTAAACTTTTTGTATGCATGTGATGTTCAGGTCCTGGTCTGCTGTACATGGCCGTTCTATGTCACGTGTATGCATAGACTGGTTCTATGCTGTGCACATAAATGTAAGCACTCAGTGAGCACTTTATTAGGTATTTATTAGACCTATTTCTTTTTTTTTCTTTTTTTTTTTTTCTTTTTTTTTTTTACTTAAGTCTTCTGCTGCTGTAGCCTTTAACCACTTCAACCTCTTAGCGGTTTGATGCATTCTGTGTTCAGAGCTGCTCTTCTGCATACCAATGTTTTAATGCATGCTTATTTGTGTTACTGTTACCTTCCTGTCAGCTTCGAACGGCCCTTCTCCTCTGATCTCTCTCATTAACAACGCGTTTCTGCCCACAGAACTTCTGCTCACTGTTTTTTGTTTTCCACACCATTCTCTGCAAACTCTAGAGACTGTCGTGTGTGAAAATCCCAGGAGATCAGCAGTTTCTGAGATACTCAAACCACCCTGCCTGGCACAAACAATTATTCCGTGGTCAAAGATCATTTCTTCCCTATTCTGAAATTTTTTCTGAAAAACAGCTGCATGTTTTTATGTATTTAGTTGCTGCCACATGATTGGCTGATTAAATATTTGCATTAACAAGCTGGTGTACAGGTCTACCTAATGAAGTGCTTACTGGGTGTCTGTGTCCCTAGGTACTATCAGGGCTGTTAAGGGAAACATAGTAATGGTTTTAATTACCCAACTAACATATTTATACACACAGTATGCCATGTGTCAACATCTTACAAGGACAAATGCATTTAATTTGTATTTCACGTCAACCTCTATTATTGGATGAGGCCAGTCAGCTAATTTTGTGAATATGATAATATGGACATGAGCACTTATGCAATCAACAGAACCTTTTTTTGCATATGCATTTTACGATACATATGCGCTTGCCAGCGTGTATATCAACCGAGGTACACATGTTCAATCCCAAAACTGCAGGAGGAGAATGCAGCTTGCGCATTTCAAGTTTTCTTTCCGAACGTGAACTGAAACTTCAGATGCCGGTGTCAAGATGTGTCTGTGTTTGTAGCAGATTTTTGACATAATGCTCCATCTTTTTCACTCGGGCTGAGGAGGAGCTGTCATGCTCCAGTAGGCCAGATAATTATTTCCCTCTTATCCCCATCGCCAGGACCAATCCCAACTTTCAATAGCAGCGCGGGCCCCTGCGCGTCTCTCCTGGGCCTCTGTGCCTCTGCTGTAGTGGAGCCGGAGACTCGTCTGCCGGGGGATGAATAGCCCCTCAGATTCGATAAGGTTCTGCCAAAGAGAGAGACAAGAAAATGGAGAGGATTGAAATCTAACCGTCACCACTGCCGCCATTTCACCTCACTCTCTGAACGAACACAAACGCATATAAACATTCTCTTAAGTATTTAATAACACATTAACACACAGTATGTGGTTTTACAATATAATTTCATCTTGAATTTCTTTGGCAAATGCGCGCCTTCTTCAGCTGCTTCGGTTGCGTCATGCAGGGTGTATGGTATGATAATGATGCTAAAATGGAACCCACGGTTCTTGCAGGTGCATTTTTGGAGAGGTGAAAACAAAAACTTTACACATCACATTTACTGTATCAATTGCTTTAGCTGGTTGGTGCCTTGCATGGCAGCCAATCACTGTTCGTGTGTGATCGTGTGTATGAACGGGTGAATGAGTACAGTCAAAAAATGAGAAGTGTCAATTGTACAGCACTTTGGATAAAGGCGCTAAATAAATGCCAGCCATTTACCATTTATTACTCAATATAGTATGTACTCATGCTTTTTCAACAAACCAGCATGGTTTGGGCTTCTGTCTGCCCAACATTTTAATTTTATTCATTAGTTTAGTTCTGGAATACAATTCAAATCCCTCCTACATTGTCAATACCGTTTGCCAGTTTGGCTTCCTTTTGGAGGGCAGGATGGGCCTTTCACTGTAAAAGACAGTAGCTATTGTAAAATCGAATGAGCAATATAGGACATAAATGCTCCCAGCTTCCTCTCCATCCAACAGCTAAATTGAACAAACCGTAGACAGATGGCACACACACATACGTTTTTACAGTATGTGCCATTACCTTTTTTCTGTCTCATTTCACAAGTGTCCGTTCCAGAGAGGCATGCTTTAGCTGTATCTGACCTGGCCAAGGGGCAGCCAGTTACACTGCCTGTGTTGCTGCCTGTCTAGCTTTGCCAACGTACTTAGAATATGAAATTTTGATTATGTCCAACTGTGAAACAGAGGAGTTTCAGCTACGCTGGCAAAACCTGTTTATTCGAGCCGCAAGTCGAAGCTGAGAGGTCGAAGTGCAAAGTTAAATTGGCGTTCTGACTGTTTCAGGACAGCTGGCTGCATTTTCAATAAATCTGGGTTGTCTTAAGGTAGTTGGTGAAAGTGACATGAAGACCATGTCATCGTTTTTTGGGGTTTTTTTCTCTCTCAAGGAATTGCAGAAGCACAAATCATTTTCAGTCCTGTCGATTTGTTCTCGCCTTGAGGTCTTCTCTCTCAAAGTAATTTGCTTCACTCCACATGTACTGTAGTCCTGTTGTTGCAGGAAGCAGTACCACTTCTTTCATTCAGTGCAGTGCTCTTGAGCTGCATGTGTCATAGGAAGGACTTCTAACCACAGAAGAGATTTGTGCTTTTTATTAATAAACAGGAAATCTACGCACAATCTCTCAAGGCAGCTGCAGAAACTTATATGACAGCAATCTATCCTTCCTCCCACATGCAAACTGTGTGATCCATGCACAACATACACCTAATACTATTCACGATTTGTGGTGTTCTAGCTGCCAACTGTGGTATTGCTACTGGGACAATTATTTGATTATTCTACAAGGGTTCAAGTTTTTATCTATATGATTACTCTAGCACTTGGAACTGTACTTCCCTCTAGGGTTTTCAGCACAGTTTGTCCCTCGTTCTGATTTGCACTATTGTACGTCACTCTGGATAAGAGCATCTGCTAAATGACTATAGTGTAATGTAATCTAAAATACAGTGACCTGTCCCTTTAAGCTCATACTAGTGCAATGTTTCTACACTTGGATGAAATTACATGTTTTGGGGCCAAGCATCTCTGGTGCTGTTATTGGCAAGTGGCCAATGATATTTTTGGTATTTCTTCTCCGTCCTTAGATTTTTATTTTCGCTTATTCCCCCTTCTTCTAAATTTTTTTTTGGTTTTTCCTCCTGCTGTTTGTCTTGTCAACTATTAAAAATACAAAAACCTAAGAAAATACTTAGTAAATAAGTGAAAAAGCATGTTAATAAGTAAGTACTGTAAAAAAATAAAAAATAAAAGAATAAATAAAATGTTTGACTGGTAGTGATCTATGCTGGAATCCCAGTTCATGAGATCAGAGCTCAGCAAGCACTGCAGGCAGGTGTCACTATCGCATTCAGTTTAAATTTCTATTTTTAAACATTTGTCAAACATCACTGTGTACAAAATATATGAACGTGGGGAAACCTTCTCATAAAAAAATATTTCTTGTAGTTACACTCAATGCAAGAGAAGGTTTTTTTCTCTGTGCAGTGCAGTGTATGTATGTGAAGTAAATGTATTTGTGTATGGTGCAATGAATCACACTGTGAATGAGTAGTGAATGTAAAACTAAATAATACTATATTTCAGTTGTCCATTTTATATGTGGGCAATTATATTTACATTGTACATGGTACATTTACAACGGTACATTGTCTTATAATTGCCTTGAAATTTTAGCAATTAAAGGAAAGTAGGTGAAATAAAATTGGTATTAAAAATAAGTAACAGTTGAAAGCAAGAATGCAACAAAAAAAAACAGATTTCAGAAGGGATTTTCAAAAAGAGGGCACAAACTCTGCTGCTCGGGTCTCTGGAGGGAACAGGCAGTCCAAGTTTTTACTTTCAAAGTTTTTGTTTCTCAGCAGGGCTTTGTCTGTGGATGGTTCAGTTGCTGTCCACTTATGTACAGAGCTAAAAGGTCAGTAATAGAATCAGGAGCTGAATCATTTCAACTGAATTAGCTAAAATGATTTTCTTTTCTTTTTTTTTCAAACAATTGTTCAGACTGCTGGAAGCCCGTTGAAGCAGAGGGTTGTGTGAGTGCTCTTGCCTGTCACGGTCAACAGCGCAGCTCGTGAAGTGCTGGGGGCCTCCTGAGTTGTGTAGTGAATCGCAGCTGTACAGTAGCTGTGCTAAAGTAATGTCATGACCTTCTTCATGTCTGAAAATGGACTAACTGTGGCTATGCCTCAAAGTAGCAATACTTTTTAAAATCTGTTTTAAAATGAATAGTACGTTTGAAAAAAACGATATGCAAATCTGTATATGTAATTTGGAGTTGGGTCAGTTGATGTCTGTTCGGTGCTGCTGTTGATGTGACAAGGTGGACAGCTTGAATCTGGTTGAAGGACAAGTCACTGTAAATGTTTTCCTGCGTGTCATAAAGCCATCAACTTTGTGTGTAAATAGTAAAATATATATATTATAGAAATGTATGTTTTGCTAGTGCCTGACCCCACATAATTACTACTTACCGGTATGTATCAGTCAGTACCATATAGAACGTTGATTATTTGTCAAGCTTTTCATTTTAAATGTATATATTTATTTCTTATTGAAATCTATTCTGCTACATCTGTTGCGGGCCTTGTACCAAATAAATATTGACATTTTACTGTGACTTCCTGTGATTCCACTAAAAAGCCTTTAGTACAGCAAAGCTCATGATTTTGAAGTGAATGAACGCTGACCCATTAGTAGCTGAGCCATTGAATGCTATGATCTCATTCATACAGTATGACATTTTAACATTTGTGAATCCCTGAAGAATAAGTGAACTTATCCTGGCCATGGTTAATTTATAAGTCATCAGCATATTTCTATTTGATGTGGTTTCATTTATATAAATCAGATTTTCTAAACTTCATTTCTGAAATGTATTTGATATTCACTTATGTATGTCCTTATTGCATAAAAAACTTTTTGACCCACCCACAAAAAATCTGTCTGTCTGTCTGTCTCTGTCAGAGGGCGGCCTGTAGTGTAGTGGTTAAGATACATGACTGGCACCTGCAAGGTCGGTGGTTTGACCCCCGGTGTAGATCCGCACAGCCGTTGGGCCCTTGAGCAAGGCCCTTAACCCTGCATTGCCCCAGGGGAGGATTGTCTCCTGCTTAGTCTAATGAACTGTACGTCGCTCTGGATAAGAGCGTCTGCCAAATGCTATTAATGTAATGTAATGTAATGTAATGTAATGTAATGTCTCTGTCTGTGTATGTATTAGGGCTGCGCAATATAGCTGTCGCGGTACATTGTTTTTTTTTCCGCTATAAGAACTTATCTCTGGCAGGTGGCGGTAGGTTTTGTTCCTTCCTTTTGTCTTTAATCGTACTTGATACGGAAACACATCTCCAAACTTCAGTGAAATGCTTCCGGGGGAGGAAAATCATCACTTGTATCTATTCAGTGCTGGTTAACTTACCTATTAGTTTTGAAACACACATCGCTTATGTTTTGGCTCTTTATCCTTGTAGTCAGGTTTTTATCTACCACATGGAAACAGCATAGCCCTGTTGCTGTCATATCAACATTGAAAGGATACGAGTGACATTTCCTTCCCCGGAAGCGTTTCACTTTGGCTCAGAAAGTTGGAGATGTGCTACCGCATCAGGTATGATTAAATAAAAAAAAGACAAAAATAGATATACACCGCATGCCAAAGGTAGTTCTTACTGAACTTATTAAAAAAATAAAAAAAAATAATTGTTATACCGCGAATGACTATATCGCCCAGCCCCTTGTGTGTGTGTGTGTGTGTGTGTGTGTGTGTGTGTGTATATATATATATATATATATATATATATATATATATATATATATATATATATATATGTGTGTGTGTGTGTGTCTTTGTGTATGTATGTGTGCGTGTCTGTGTATGTGTGTGTTTGTGTGTGTGTGTGTGTGTGTGTGTGTGTGTGTGTGTCTTAAGTAATGGATTTCTAAAGTGTCAAAATACATTTTTTAAATACACAACGTTACAGTGTGGAAGAAAGTGTTTAGCATTCATTCCAAATGTGAGCTGTGAGCACAGCGATAATCATTACGGGAGAGAACTAGATGTGTGTATATGTGTATGAGAGCTCTGTAGAGGAGCATTCACTGACTGACAGCTGAGGAGATGTCCAGCTGCCTGACAGCTGCATCCGTGTACATAAAACACTGCACTCAAAATATGTATGGTGTTAGATTGGTTATGTGAATTCAAATCACTGGCATATAGTGTGCTGTAATTACCATCTGGAAAATATAGTTGCATGAAATGAAACTCATGAAATGGTTTCAGTTTTTGGTAGGTGTGCTGTGCTGAATTAGTCAATATTGGAAGATGTGGGCAAACAAGTCTGAGAACACCTACTGTACTCTAGGCAACCAAGTTCTTCTAGTATTACCACCGGCTGTTGTTATTTTTTGGTGGTTAATAGCATTGCATAATTAGCACAGACCTTTGTGTGTTAGAATGCCTAATTAGCTTAATTTACACAATATCTTCCTTGTTTTTTATGGACTGCCAAGAAACGCATATGCAAATGAAAAATTACATGTGTATCAGCTGCCAAGGGTTGCTCTGTTGCTATCAGTTCAGAATGGCCATTAATTATGACCCACTGTGCTTAGTGAATCCCATGTTACATTTTTTATTTGTTTTACTTTATTTTGATTGACTGTTTTGGGGTCTCCAAGGAAGAGCAGTCCTTCTGTGGATCCACCCCTGACACACCAGAGTTACTATGGCAAACTGGCATACTTCCCTCTATAGAAACTCAACTGTAGCACGCTGACACTCTAGAGACAGGACTGGTGTGTTGGATAATACATATGATCCCACCCACACAGATTATCTGCATCAATCATCATAGATGGAATCAAAGGTTTCCTCCTGTCACCATTTGCATAATAAAGCATTACATTACAATTATTACTTCAAACTGTAGACTAGCAGAGGACACTGACTCGCCACCCTATAGACATTGGTCACACTATAGAGGCTTCCTTGAGGTCACACCCATCTCTGTAAACTACAGTACACGGACACCCATCTCTCTGTAGACTACAGTACACGGACACCCATCTCTCTGTAAACTACAGTACACGGACACCCATTTCTCTGTAGACTGCAGTACACTGACACCCATCTCTCTGTCGACTACAGCACACTGACACCCATCTCTCTGTAGAGACTACAGCACACTCAGACAGATCTCTCTGTAGACTACAGTACACGGACACCCATCTCTCTGTAGACTACATTACACTGACACCCTACTCTCTGTAGAGACGACAGCATACTGACACCAATCTCTCTGTAGACTACAGCACACTGACACCCATCTCTCTGTAGAGACTACAGTACACAGACACCCATCTCTCTGTAGAGACTACCGTACACTGACATCCATCTCTCTGTAGACTACAGCACATGACGCCATCTCTCTGTAGACCACAGTACACTGACACCATCTCTCTGTAGACTATAGTACACTGACACCCAACTCTCTGTAAACTATAGTACACAGACACCCATCTCTCTGTAGACTACAGTACACTGACGCCCATCTCTCTGTAGAGACTACAGTACACTGACACCCATCTCTCTGTAGACTACAGCACATGACACCCATCTCTCTGTAGACCACAGTACACTGACACCATCTCTCTGTAGAGACTACAGCACACTGACACCATCTCTCTGTAGACTACAGTGCACTGACACCATCTCTCTGTAGACTACAGTGCACTGACACCATCTCTCTGTAGACTACAGTACACTGACACCCATCTCTCTGTTGACTATAGTAAACTGACACCCAACTCTCTGTAGACCACAGTACACTGACACCCAACTCTTTGTAGACTATAGTACACTCACACCCATCTCTCTGTAGACTACAGTACACAGACACCCATCTCTCTGTAGACTACAGTACACTGACACCCATCTCTCTGTAGACTACAGCACATGACACCATCTCTCTGTAGACCACAGTACACTGACACCATCTCTCTGTAGACTATAGTACACTGACACCCAACTCTCTGTAGACTATAGTACATTGACACCCAACTCTCTGTAAACTATAGTACACGGACTCCCATCTCTCTGTAGAGACTACAGCACACTGACACCCATCTCTCTGTAGAGACTACAGTACACTGACTCCCATCTCTCTGTAGAGACTACAGTACACTGACTCCCATCTCTCTGTAGAGACTACAGTACACTGACTCCCATCTCTCTGTAGAGACTACAGCACACTGACACCCATCTCTCTGTAGAGACTATATCACACTGACACCATCTCTCTGGAGACTACAGTAAACTGAGAAACTGAGACTCAACTCTCTGTAGACTACAGCACATGACACCATCTCTCTGCAGAGACTACAGCACATTGACACCCATCTTTCTGTAGAGTATACAGCACTACACTGGTGCCTGTTTCACCAAATATTTGCAGCCTGGTTTCCCCAGCAGATGGCTGCAGCTGAGTGGACTAGCATACCGTACAGAATAACACTAAAGCGCTGTGCTGCTGTGTGAAGCTTGCGGCACGGTGGCGTTTTGAAAGTTTATATGCTGAGATGGCCTAAGTGTCAGTCTCCTGAAATAATCTTCAAGTTTATAGAGGAACTTTGCTTTTGCTCGCGTTTTTCATTTGTTACCCATAATACCCGGCGTTCCAGTGCAGAACAGCCTGATATTGTTCATCTGTATTTTTATGAATGCATTTACTTGTGTATACGTACACATAAATCATTTAATATGTACCGTATGTATCATTTTTATACAGAGATGTCAATAGGAAATGCTTGAGTGGAAGAAATATGATGGTGCTCAATAAAGCCGGAATTGGAAATGTGGTATAAATAGCAGCGAGGGTGTGTGGTGTGCTGAGGTTCGTCTCTGGCGTGTTGAGCTGGTGTGCCCTCTAGTGTGAGATTGTTTGTATGGCTTTCAGGGAGCTGCTCCAGAAGCACTAACCTAGAGCAATGTTTATCTGCGAGCCACACGAGAGGGTCACGTCAGCTGGCCCCTCGCGCGGGCAGGAAACCGCACGCCATGCGGCCAGGCCGCAGGGAAAACCGAGCGCTTAACAGGCCTGGCTTTAACTCGCACCTTGACCGTTCAAAACCAGTAAATAAACATGAGATGAGTTCGTTTGTTTGTCGTTTGGCCATGGTTTCAGCGAGGTCTCAGCACTTTGGTGGCCTCGAGTTAAAACACGCTGCTCTCCCCTCCCTTCCCCTCCCCGTATTGGTTGGAGACTGAACTTTGCGGGGGGAATAAACTCATCTTTACTAAAGTTGAGAAATGAACTCCCTGTGTGTGTGGGAGTGTGTTAATGATGGCCTGATGTGTGTAGGGGGGGGGTCGGTGAAGGCGGAATGGCGAGGTGCGCTGGGGTCCTGTCGAGCGGGGGAGGTATCCGTCAACACACCGCGGTTTCTGAACCCAACGCCACCACACCGGGGAGTTCTTACTACACCGTCCGTGCATCTGCCCTGACCCCAAATCCAAGCGTGAAATATGAAACGAGCCTGTGCATCAGGTAGTGCGCACAGTAAACTTCCAGTTCTTGTTAAAAACATAAGCTTTGTGAAATCCTCTAATTCTGCTGGTAAGAAAATAAAGAATAGTTCCCCTCCATGATCCTCCTCACCTTACAATTGCGTTGACACCCCCATGCTGCTCTCTCAGACAGCGGTGTGTCTGTCACACCCCAGCTCCGTGAGGTGTTAGCTTCCTGCTGTCCCTTCTCATTGCCACTATGGTCATGTGACCCACAGGCTCTCAGTTACAGTCTGTGCTATTGGCACAGGCTTGAAGGGGTTAAGCAGCAGGAAAGGGGAAGTAAACAGCCGTTAGCTGAAGGTGTTAACACACAGCACCTTGAGAGGAGAACCGTACGGCGGTGTAACCGGGGGAAACGTGGGCAGCGCAGCCCCTCCGGCGTGTCAGGTGTCACTCACTGATGACAGTGATGGAGAGTGGCCCGTCGCTGAAGACTGTCTCCCTCTACAGGGTTTGACAGTTCACAGTCATTTACAAACAAGGGGCTTTCAGTGACAGGTTTGGCCTCGCGAGGAATTTCACCGGTGATTTCATCACGTCTTATTGCGGTAAAAGCCACTCCCAAAACCCAAACGGGGGAAAGATAATCATCCGTTTGCCAGTACTTAGCCAGAACACAAAGAAATAATTGACTGCTATATTTTTATGTTTTTTTTACAGCAGGTATTTTTGTCATTAGTGTCACAGCAAGCTCAGAAAGGTGTTGCGGCAGACTGATATATCCCAGTTTAAGGCATGTATTTACAGAATTGTACAGTAGTGTGGCAAAATGTGGGCACCCCTGGCCTTTTATAAGTAGTATTGAATTAATATAAGTGAATCTGACCTCTACATGGTACATTTCTTAAAATTTTGAAGCAAGATTACTTTTTTTATATACAGTTTCAAAATAATTAAAAAAAGGAAAAAGGCCCTGTGAAAAAGTTTGGGAACCCTGTCAGTTAGTACTCCTCCTCAGGCAACTATTACAGCTTGTAAACACTTCCTGTAGCCAGCTAAGAGTCTTTCAATTCTTCTTTTTGGAATTTCTTTCAATATTATTCAGCCTCCTTGCATGTACGGCATGTTTTGAGATCTCACCACATATTTTCAATAATATTCAAGTCTTGGGACTGTGGCGGCCATTCCAAAACCTTCATCTGTCTTCCCTGGAGGTTCTTCATGATTGATTTTGAGGTTGCTTTGGATCATTGTCTTACTGAAATACCCAACCTTTCTTAAACTTCAATGTTTGGACTGACTTTTGAACATTAGCCTCTAGAAGTTCTTGATATTTGGTGGAATCCATTCTTTCTTCCACTCGCATAACGTTTCCTGTGACCCCAGTTGCCACACAACCCCAAAGCATATTGGATCCATCTCTACAAAGGTTTCACCCTTTTTTCTTCAAGCATACCTTCTTTGGTGGTGGCCAAAAAGTTACATTTTGGTTTCATCAGTCTAAAGCACATTGTTCCGAAAGGCTTCAGGCTTCTCAATGTTTTCTTCTGCATACTTCAGACTCTTATTTTGTGTTGAGGTCGTTCTTTCTGGCAACTCTGCCATGTAGGTTTTTCTTGATGAAAAAGTATGTTGTATTGTTGTCCTGTGAACAGCTAGACCTGTGTTTGCTACTCTTTTTTTCAGCTCTTTTGCAGTGATGTGCAGGTTCTTTTGAACATTTCTCATCAGGTCTCGGGCCATTCTATCTGAAATCTTTTTTGCTCTTCCAGACCTTGCCTTGACTTCAACTATTCCATTCATCATCCATTTTCTAATAATGTTTCTGACAGTGTAAATAGGTAGTTTGAAACATTGAGAGAGTTTGTGTAGCCTTCTTCTTGGTGGAAATGAACCGTCTTCATTCTGAAATCCTTGGACAACTGGATAGAACCCACAGTTGTTAACAGCAGACAGGACAGCCACTGCAGTTGGATACTTTAGAAGGTATAGAGTTCAAAATAAAAAGGTCAACCCTGGAATTATTCTCTCCTGACTCACTGAAGCTCTAACGAGTGAATCCCCTGGGTCTAGACCTTAGTAATCATCTTTTTAAAAAGTAACTCAAACTTCCTGCACTTGGCCCTTACCTTTTTTAATAATTTATAAACCGTAAAAAATGAAAATAAAAAGCAATCTTGCTTTATTTGCAGAAAGGTCTCATGTATAACTTTGTACCATTTAGAGATCAGGTTTTCTTTTGATCACATACAGGTTTATTGTAACAGACATTTAAACCAGGGGTGCTCACATTTTTCGCATAAATCTGCACTGTATTTCAATGTATTAACATGTGATCCCTGCCTCTGGTAGTGGGCCCTGATGCCAGCTTGTCTCAGAATCTCATGCCAGACACATCGACGTCCGGAGTTGTGTCGGAGCGAGATAAGGAATCCTTTATCCTAATTTCTGAACTTTGTAGATGGGCTGAGATCAGTGGGTAGTGAACTGATCGGGAAGCCCTGGCTCGAGTGCCGCTCCACGTCCAACGCCGCCTGCCACTAACTGTTGGAGACGTTTCACTCATCCCCAAAACTGACGAACTACAGAACGGGATGCAAGATGGGCCGCTAATGCTAATGCACACAGCCCTCACCAACAACCCACGCACACACACTCACACACACACTGAAGCCTGTGCAGTTAATACAGATAGAAACACCTCAGATATTTTAAAAGAGAGAGTGCAAGAGAGAAGGGGAGAGGGAGAGGAGGAGAGAATTCCCCAATGGGAAGATGTTCCACAAAGTGTCTGTTGAAGCAGTATTGTGAAGAACACATTTCCAGAGCGCGGGATGTGTGTTTGAGATGTGCCTGCTTGTGTTTGTGGAGGGATTACTATTTTATCTGTCTTCTGCTCTCACCCAAAGCGTGGCTTTAACCCACCCTGGCACCTGATGAATCATTGTTTGAAGAGCAGCCATTTTGATGTCTGATGTATGGATTTGTCAGCAAGGAGAGATGGCTTCTGTAGAAAATGGCCTTTTTTTGTTGTGGCTCTGGAGACGAGTCAAATATTCCAGTGGTGGCTTTAATCCTAAAATCACTGGATTTGTTTTTGCACTTGGGTGAATTACGTGTGTTGGATTGTTTGTGTGTATTTGCTTACTGGTTGATTGGTTTGCTGAAGGATTGATTGGCGTCCCAAAATCAGCTTTTGGAAGACATTTTGTATTTAAACTGTCTTCATTCTGTGTCACAATTCACTGTGTGCCTATCAAAATGAATAAATATCCTTTATTAAGTCGACTGTTAAGCACCTACAAGTAGACAGCTGCATCTGTCTCTGTAAACAAACGTTGTGTTTTCATATCAGCTATGTGTTTCTTAATTGGAGAGGGAAACGAGCAGTCTTGCAGAATGCCAGCGACACCAGTCATTGTTAATGGCGGAGGCTCCTGTGATGGTCCAATGTAAATATCATTACTACAGAATCCACTGCTCGTGCCCTCTGCAGTACTGCTGGCGGATTAGTGAAGATTAGAAATAAATCTGCAAAATTAAGCCTGTCTTCTTATACTTAACTTTTTCTCAAAACTGCCTGCTGTAATTACATGGCTGATTATTGCAGATATCTAACCCGGGGTCCAGAAAACTCAGCCATAGTGATCATAACATGAAGGCTTTTCACATGCAGCATAGCCCAGCTATTCAGTAGCGTTTGCGCTGAAATGCTCATTTGCATGTAGCTCCGTTTCATCGTGTTCAGCAGACATTTGCTTGTGATTTAGTGCACTGGCTACAGTAAATCCTTCACAGGCTTTGCTGCAATGGTTTGTGTTGCCTTCATGTTGATTGCTTCTAGTTTTAGGATTAAAAAAAAAAAAAAACCTAGCTTTGATAACTCTTCAGTTAGGAGGTAAAGTTCAGCCATAAGCTGCAGAAGGTGGGGGCAGGGGGTACATACAGTATGAAGGTTTCTTAGTCATTAGATCTTATTTTGTGATTATTTTTTAGTAAAGTGCGCTTGATTACTAAGCCTGTAAGAATTTTTTTATGTATCGTGCAATTAACCCAACTGTGTGGTCAAGTCATTCCATTGTCCTGTCTCAACTTTGGCCTTAAAGCCTATGTAAAGCACTTTGAATTATCTTTGTATAAGAAATGTGCTATATAAATAAACTTGCCTTGCCTTGCCTAAAGCAACATTCAGATCCTCATAAGACAGCGAGACAGCATGATTTCAAGTTTCCAGGAGTTTCTGGCAACAGCTTTTTCTGGAAGACTTTCATAGTTGTTTGACATTCATTTATTTCCTTTATTTATTTAATTAATTTACTTTCTGCCGATTTTACCATGGGCATAACACATACACTTTGATTGATTAATGTATTGATTCAGTTTAACAAGATTTATTGTGTAATCACTCACATATACAGGTTATTTATTAAATATCACCAAATATGAGAAGTGCAGGAGCCGCCTGAGTTGTGTTATCAGAGTGGCAGTGCTTTCATCCTGGAGTAGGTGACCTGGGGGGCACAGGAGCTCCGCAGTAAAATCAAAAAGCCCTCGTGGCCGTCCTCTTCCGTACTCATCGTAAATTCATCCTTTAGACGGGGTCAGATGTTCCGTTTTGACCCGTCTCTTCATTTTGGTTTATTCATAATGACTGCAGAAGCTTCGCCCCATCTGTGTATACTGTAATATATCCGCCTTGTGCTTTAGACGCACTCGGCCCAAATTTCCTGGCATCTGTCGGAAAATATATTTTCGGGCCGCTAAGCGTTTGTGCCTCTGGAGAGCCGTTCAGGAGGCTGAAATGGGGGGGGGAGACGCGGGCCATCTTTGACACTTGTTCAATTCTGACCCTGCGCTCCCGGCACCGTACTTACTGGCTGGAGTTCAGCTGTATTTCCTTCTCCCTTTTCATCTTTCTCAAAACGCTGTCAAGCACATCAAGTATGCCTTATAGGTGCAATGTACATGTCAACTGCAAAGTCCCGCAGAATTCAAACCAACATGGCGGCCCAACAGGAAAGCGTTTGAGTTGTTCGGGGGTATTGATTTTGGACTGCAGATTATATATAAAATAAAGGAAACCGTAGTATCCCTCCTTGTGCAGATCTTGACAGCCTTGCTCCTGATGAAACTGCCAGCTCATGCCCTTGATTAATATTTGCGGTGGACTGATACAGAGTTGTTTTGCTTGATGTCTCAACGCAGTGGACTGACATCACAGTCAAGGAGTGTGTGCTTTCAAACACAGTTGTGTCCCTGTCTAAAGCATATGTCCGTGATCAAATGTACAAGTGAATCCAAATTGGTGTGCAGCTAATTATTGAGTCTGGGTAATTGATGGAGATAAAACTCTGCATGTACAAGGGCCCCCCTGGTAGGGAATAGCCTGTCTCTTTTGAAGATGAATATAATGAACATAGTGCTCAGCCCAGAATGCCTTATTACTGTGCCATTTCCAGTGGTTTAGGTTTCATGACTGTCCCCCTCCTGGCTGGTCAGATGAGTCAGCTAATTATGTGTGGTGTGAGTTCAGTGGAGCTGCTCCGGGCTGGGTAGGTGTTGGGCCAAACATGAATGTGTGTCGTGTTCCCACGCTAAACCGCCCCTCTCCTCTCCCCTTTTCTGTTCTCTTCTCCGCTCCTTTCCTACCTCATCTCCCACTCTCATTTCCTCTCTCTCTTTCCACCCGTCTCCTGTCCTCCTGCAGGTGGAGGCCATCTTGGTGAACATATTCGGGGGGATCGTGAACTGCGCCATCATCGCCAACGGCATCACCAAGGCGTGCCGCGAGCTGGAACTGAAGGTGCCCCTGGTGGTCCGCCTGGAAGGTGGGTACGGAGGCAGGGTGTCGTTCTACGCCCCCTCCAGGACAAGCTGAGAACGCAGTTGGCTGGACCTTGCTCGGAGGTCAGCGGGGTCGTTTATGCTTATTTCAGTGGCGAGCGGGAAATGGATGCGTTCCTGTGCTCTGTTTCTTAATAGCGAGGATGTCAGCCTGTCCGCCGCTTCCTGACGCTCTTCAGGAGACGGACGCGCTGCTTGTCACTCGCGTCACGTCGGTAGCGGGGTGCGGGGGACGGCGGCGTCGGGGCCCCTCACCTGTGCGTTCTAATGAGGAGCCGTGGCCCCGGCTTGGGGGCCGCCGTCCTGTCCCATCTGGTCATTAGGATAATTGGCAGGAAACGGCTGACTCCTGCATCCTGGGAGAGTCCAGGAAAGCTGAACTTCATTAGTTTACACTACTTCATTTGTTCAGCAATGCGCTGACTTTTCAGGGTTAGCGTGAGCGCCTTCTCGGCGCAGCAGTTTTGCGTTTGACGGTGTGAGGCACGTCTCACGGGCGTCACGATGGTGCAGTGGCTACCGCTGTTGTCTCGCAAGAAGAAGGTTCTGGGTTTGAGTCTTACCCTTATCCTCTCTGTGTGGAGTTTGCACGTTCTCCCCGTGTTCACGTGGGTTTCCTCTGGGTACTCCGGTTTCCTCCCACAGCCATAACATTTAACCCAGGGACTGCAAATGAAAGTTTTCCTTCATCGTTAACTCTGGGAGGCATTTACTGAAAATGTTATTAATGTGCATTGTCCCTGTCAAATTAACTAATGAATTAAATTAAATTCAGTGTGCGGATTTCAGAGTTAAACGTTAATGCATTTAAAAGGGGCCCCGATGTTGCGACTGTCTGCTCTGGTTCTTCACATTATATTTTTTTAGCGGGATGCACAAATGTGTTGTTTAATCAGACATTTTAATCGCTGCAGGCTCAGTACCGAGCAGCATCCATTCTGCTCCACTGCTGTTTATGCTAAACCCTATAGACTGTGTGTGGGTGTGTTTGTGTGTCTGTGCGTGGATTTGTATTTGAGTGTCTGTCTGTGTCTTTGCAGAGAAAGTGAAACTTAGGGGCAAACCATTCCTTATTCCAGGAGGAAAGTGATGTTTTGACAGGCTGGTGGTCATCTCATTATAATGCTATAAAGACTAGCACACAGGCCTGGTCACTGGCCTCTTCTCTTCCCATTGGGGCAGAGAGACAGCTGTCCCTTCAGATTGGCCACATGTGCAGCCCAATCAGAGTGTGCCTGAAGTGGAACTGAGAAGTAATGTTCCACACAGATATTAGGAAGTTGTTTTTTTTTCGCACAGCGAGTGGTCACTGTGTGGAATTGCTTGCCGTATCATGTCATTGGTGGCCGAAACATTGGGGGTTCTCAAGAGCAGGCTTGATACAGTGCAAGATACTATTTAGGTTTTAGGCAAACTAAGCAGTTGGATACACTTTAGTGGTCGGAAAAGGTGAGCATTGCTGGGCTGAATAGCCTGTTCTCGTCGTTATGTTATGTTATGTTATGTTATGTTATGTTATGTTATGTTATGTTATGTTATGTTATGTTATGTTATGTTATGTTATGTTATGTTATGTTATGTTATGTTATGTTATGCTATGCTATGCTATGCTAATGTGTGCACACATTAACATAGCATAGCATAGTCAGGTGTCAGGAGTCAGGCATGTGCTCCTGTTCCTTATGTGGTCATACTGTAAGTTTTCTTTAACCCTGCTGGGAAAGTAATTTTCTTGCTGATGCTGGGATGTTCGTTATTTAACACGCAAAGCTCTGTTGTAAACTGTGTGGGGGCCCTTTTTTCACCATGTAACATTGCTTAATTAGCAACGTTCTTCTCCCAAATACATTAATCTTTTAGCACACCAATTTATCCATAAAAAGAATGCCAAAGCCATTAAAATATGTCCATTGGAGTATTTGATCCAAGTTTTAACTATAACCGCTACAAGAATGGCATTAGTATGAGGAATCGTTTGGAATCAGTCTGCGGCATCTGGCTTTAAACAGATTCTCTGACACCAATTTCTACACAATTGAGACAATAATGGCAAGCTGCTCAGATAGAGGATCAAGCAGGGCTTATGTGTTCTCTTATTAATTGGAAACCAAAGCTTGCTTCATTGGTACTTTTATTTATTTTTTCCTCTATCTCATTATATTGTAGTGTAGAATGTTGCCATATTAGATGTGGGTTGGAAATCAAATTATGTATGCAATATTGCACGTAATATCAGTCGGTGATGAACTGATGAATACATGTTTCCTTAACACTCAGTTCTATGCGGTCTTCACACGTGCACCACCCTTGTACACATACCTGTACGTGCACACTCACAGGGGCACACACGTTTCCTCACGGTATTCCCCCATTTGTGCGCGTGTAATGGTGCGAGAACAGTACAAAGACATTTCTTGAAAACTCTTTCTCTGGTAACAGAATAAAACCTTGGTTCATAAGACGCACATACACACTCATGCACGCACCCACACGGTCACACACACTGTGCCCACACGACTGACAGAGAGACCTTTTCCCAGGAGCATGTGGGAGGGGTGAAGGGGTTAAACATTGCGTGAGGTGTTCTTTGTGACAGAGTACGTGCTGTTCTCCGGAACCTTCCACCCACAACGTCGTCCAAGGCCCGCTGATAAAAGGCCCTTTTTTAAAGTGATTATAACCCTATTGATTCGCCGTTAATAACACATTCCGCTCTGGTCTTCCCAAGTTAGGAGGGAAATTTTGCGGGTATCGCGGTGTTCCCGGCCTGATTAAAACTCGGTTGATCCCGAGGTCAGGCTGGGAGCCCCGACAGCATCATTACAGCTGTAATTGAGCAATCCGTTGCCAGGAGCGTGGAGCAGACACAAGCCGCAGCAGCCGGATGCACACTGGGAGAGATCACAAACACAAATCAGCCTCGGGACAGCACAATCGCTACAAAAACCTCCTTAATAAAAGAAAGAGGCAGCAAACGATAGCAAAACACCCACAGAGCTACGGCACATACTGAGAAGCACGAGCTAAAGCTCTAATGCGCCGGCTCCCTTTCTGGGACAGCTGCCTGTGCTGGCCTGCAAACAGAGTACACTGTCTGACCACGGTGAGGAATGGGTGTCTTTATGGGAGAGAAGTACTGAGAAAACACAGGATTACACTCATATCTTTATAGGAGAGAAGTACTGAGAAAGCACACGATCACACATTATTTTTATGTTAGAGTAGTCCTGAGAAAGCACAGGATTGCAATCTTTATTTTTATGTTAGAGTAGTCCTGAGAAAGCACAGGATCACACTCATTATTTTTATGTTAGAGTAGTCCTGAGAAAGCACAGGATCACACTCAGGCCCTCCAGAGGAGAATGACTGTGCCCACACAGCAGCCATTTGCAGATTAAGAAAAAGACATTTTGAAGCAATGCCCGAGGAAAAACATAGAAATTAGAGAAACAGTCTTCCCTGCAATGAAAAAAAATATATTTTCTTGTTTTTCCTTCCATGCCTTTTTTTATTTAAACAGGAGTGTTCCTGGGGGGGAAGAGAGGTGCTGTGTGTTTTTGGCAGCGCAACAAACATGGAGAGCCTGAGAGCACATTGCCTGCTGAAGCCAGTGTAAACGCATCACGCGCTGCGTTCTTAATTATTATTACGGCTATTGTTGTTAGCATTATTATTCCCACTGCGCTCACACTTCCTCAGAAGCCGTATTTTTATGCGTTTTCCTCAGATTGACCTTCCGTATCTGGCTGATCTTAAACCGCGCTGTTGATTATTGCTTTCTGCGCTTAGTTGCTATGCTCTGGCAATATGTGCGGCACAAGTGTGGCATGCTAATGAAGCAGTTAAAATTGAATTGAAATGGGGATGCGGCGTGATTCCTTCTGCAGGCCTGGTTGGCTTGCACTTTGGGCTATTGTCCAGCGAGCCGTCCTTATCGCTATTTGTGCTGTCTTGGTTTAGTGAAAGCTTTCTAGAAAGGGGAAACATTCTGCTCTACATGGTTTGAATGCTTCCAATTGCAGCCGGCTGGTTGTGCAACAAAGACAACATCCCCACAATGTAGGTCTCCTTCAACAATGACAACATCCTCACAATGTAGGTCTCCTTCAACAAAGACAACGTCCTCACAATGTAGGTCTCCTTCAACAAAGACAACATTCTCACAATGTAGGTCTCCTTCAACAAAGACAACATTCTCACAATGTAGGTCTCCTTCGACAAAGACAACATCCCCACAATGTAGGTCTCCTTCAACAAAGACAACATCCCCACAATGTAGGTCTCCTTCGACAAAGACGACGTCCTCACAATGTAGGTCTCCTTCGACAAAGACAATGTCCCTGCAACATAGGTCTCCTTCCGGTAGGTTCCACAAAAGCCTGCCTCTTTGAAAGGTTGTCTTTAGATGCCTTAAACTGAGTGAGTCTGGGATGCCATTCGGTTTTACCTGCCTTCATTTAAAATCTGAGAGATGTTACATTACATTACATGTGGCATGGTGACATACTATAGCGTACTCCACACACACATACAGAAACACACGCGCACACACATACACACACATACATAAATACACACACACAGACATCCATACACATGCACACATACACAGACTCAAACGCAAGCGCATATACAGGCACTCACACATATTCCCACACGCATCTATACACATGCGCCCACACACCTTTAGCCCACAGCTACTATATTATTTATGACAGTTACAACTTGATTTATGTCACAGTTTGGTTTGTGCAGTTCTTCTTCAAAACGCACAAACAACAACAAATTTAGTTTTTGTTTCTTTTTTTTTTTTTTCTCCCACCCCCCACCCACTGATAAAATGATTATTCGAGGTCCAGGTTCTACATCCTGCTAGCTGAGATGGCCCAGTAAATACATTCACTGATAATGTAATTGAATACATTGTGAGAAAAGTGTTTAAAAATCCCAACCTTGTGTCCCTGTCTGGGATGGGATGGGATGGGGTGGGATGGGGTGGAGCAGGGCTTTGGGAGCTGTGTGCTTCCAGGTGGGAGTGTTGACCAGGAAGCTGAGCTCAAAGATGCTGAAAGTAGGGCTTTGGCGGCACCTAGTGGTGTCAGGAGTACATGCATCACTGAGTCCAAGCTCTGTCCTTTCCATGATGCATTGTATCAACAAGGACCACCGTACGTTTTAAATGCGTAGAAGTTTGTATACTGTAGTCTGATACTTCAAAGGGAAATAGGATTTTTTTTTAATCATATTTTTGAAAAGCCATTTCACAGGTTGAGGTACTATTCTCAATGAAGATGTCCATGTACATGTACCTGATTCTCTCTGTGAAGTATGTCTATATGAGTATATTCCTTTCCAAAGACACAACGGGAGGGTGGACTGTGTATTTTTGAGAGTATTTGTAATATAATTGGTCCAACATTTTACCCACGGAATGTGTGTCTGGCATTGGCCCTGTGCCATGCTAATTCAATTATTCAATTGATCCTTTCTGCTGAAGACCAGGCGTTTAAAATTACTTCTTCCAACAGACGAGTGAATACACAGCGATGAAATATTAGTAGTTGAGTGCAGGCAGAAAGAAAGCCATATTGATTGGAGCGCCCTGGCTTCTGAGATTTCAGATACCACACACAATCTTAATTACACTCCAGCGAACAAACAGCCATTTCACAGTGCCTCGCCCCTTTGAACTGCAGGCCTCGTAACACACAGCACCTGCAGAATACTGCTTCAGCCCTACTGTGTGCGTTTCTGTGTGTGTGTGTGTCTGTGTGTCCGCTTGCGTGTGTGCGTGTGCGTGTGTGTGTGTGTGTGTGTGTGTGTGTGTGTGTGTGTGTGTGTGTGTGTGTGTGTGTGTGTGCGCGTGTATATGTGTGCATGTCTGTGTGTGTCTGTGCGTGCATGTTTGTGTGTGTGTGTGTGTGTGTCTGTGCGTGCGTGTGTCTGTGTGTGCATGTGTTGGTGTATGTGTGTGTGTGTGTGTGCATGTACAGTATGTGCGTGTGTGTGTGTTTTTGTTTGCATGTTTTTTGTGTGTGTGTGTGTGTGTGTGTTTAATGTATTGGGGTTCATGTAAAGAAACCTGTTTTTAACAAGCCCTTGGATAAACACTACAAATGGAAAATGCATGCAATGGGCGCAAACAGTGTTGGACGCAAACAATGCAGTGTATTGTGAGGGGATGTGTGTCACGCTGGCACACACACTAACACACACAGAGGTGTGTGACTGCAGCAGAGCACCTTGGCATGGCACACACACACACACACACACACACACACACACACACACACACACACACACACACACACACACACAGACGGAGTCCTCTGTGACAGCGCTCATGAATAAACCTGCCGTGACCCGGGTTCCGCTGCGGGCAGGGGAGAGAGACGACGCTTGGCCGCCTCTCCCACGGCGACTCCCTCACCTGTGAAATCTCCGTCCCGGCCAACACGCCCGCGACAGCTGTTTCCCGGAGACGAGCGGGCGCGCGGGAGGTCGCGGGCGCAGAGCGGCGCTCCGGTTTGGCTGCCTTCCTCGCGCCGCCGCGCCGCGCTCGTCCAGCTGCTGGCGCTTCTCTCTGCCCGGCGAACAGGGACCCCGCAGGTGGCGCTACGCTGCGTCCGCCTGGCGGCCCCGGGGCCCGGCTCCTCGGGGCCTCGCGGCGCGCGGTTACCCGCTAACCCGCGCTCGTCTGAGCGAGCCGCCGCTCCGCTCCGCCCGTCCCGGCCGACGCCCGCGTGAGCGCAGCCGGAGCAGCGGTCGCTCCGGGGAGGCCGGCGGCTCCCGCAGGTTTGGGCTCAGCCCAGCAGAGCGAGAGGCCGCACGGGCGTGCAGCTGCCTCCCCGCCGCCGGAGACGCTCAGGTACCGCGTTCAGCAGCAGCGCCCCGGACAGAAATAGCAGCGCATTACGGCCCCGCGGTCTCTGATGAAACCTCTCTTTATTCATGCTTTACAGAGGACCGGGCTCTGTCTAATTGTACGGCCGCTCCGTGGCTTGGCGCGGCGGCGGAATAATGAGGAGAATGAATTACCGCGCGCTGTGACCGGGCTGTGGCGGGGGGGGGGGCTCCCTCACTCCCGAAAAGGCGTCGGGTGTTATTGAGTGTGACTGACAGACCACCCCGCACCCCCCCTCCGCTCCTTAATCCGCTCCTGTTTCCGCCATCGCCCCGGCTTTAATGAGCTGCACTCAGCGGTCTGACGGCGTGAGACTCCACGCTCTACGCCACGTCACATGTCATTTCCTCAAACCCTGACGCCCGCTAATCTCCCTCGTCTCCACGTGTCGGCCACGTTTTTTCCGCAGCTTGGACACATTTAGTTGAAAAGGATATGCAATTATTTGCGCAAAGTGAATAAATGCGAAGTAACAATTTGTGCAAAGTAACATTTTCTCCGTTTTTGTGATTATGTGCATGTGTGTTAGTATCTGGTCTTGTTCTGCTTGGTGTCTCAGTCACTTGCAACGCATTTCTTCCCCATTCTGACATTTGGTCTGAACAACATCTGAATCTCTTGACCACGTCTGCATGCTTTCATGAATTTAGTTGCTGCCCTATGATTGGCTGATTATAAGCTGGTGTCCAGGTCTACCCAATACATTTCTCACTGAGTGTATATAGTTCTGTTACAGTGCCAGTGATATGATGGTCCATATTGTACCTCAGCTGTGTTTCTCTTGTACAGGAACTAATGTGCAGGAGGCCAAGAGGATCCTGAGTGAGAGCGGGCTGCCCATCACGTCGGCCAGTAACCTGGACGACGCTGCCAGGAAGGCGGTGGCCAGCATCAGGAAGTGACCGTCAGCACCCCCCGCCTCCCGCCTCACGCTCCGTCATGTGACCTGAGTCCAGACGGTCACAGCGCCATTCCTGTTTCTTTCGATCAGAATGTTTCAGTCTTAAACAATCACCTTTTCTCGTACTGTACCTGAGAGTATTATTGACTGCATTCTGAATGCTGAGTTCAGGTTGTGCTGCACTGTCTCTCTCTACGGTGAGATTCTTCAGGAGGGCGAGATGTCAGTCAGGAGGAGTCTCAAAGAGCAAGGCGTTGTCAACATGAAGAGAAAATGTGCTGTTCCTTGGCTGCAGGCGAGATGCTAAGGCCACATAATGCCTTTGTTATTGTTTTAAGCGCGTATGCTTCTGCCATCACTGTGAAATGATATCAGTGTCATTTTTTCATGGTTTGCCATGTCTGCTGTTAGTGCTTCGCAATATGCCAAAAAAAATAATAATCATAAGAAACACTTTATTTTATGTAGTTGCTTTATAATAATGATAATAATATAGCTATAATTTTGCTTATTGCAAAAAAAGAAACAATTCTGGTATTTGATTCCTTAAAATATCATTTATTAAATATGAGGAATGTCACAAATCATGATCATGGTAACCGAACCATTTTTTTGACATCAGATATTAAAATTTGGAAGTGGCAATAATGCAATAAATATCAAGTCTCTCTTTTTAGCGAGGATTTATACAGTGATCTTATGAATTATATAATGGTCGTACAGTATAACAATTTATTTTTTGAACATAAATTGCTAAAATACCATCTTTCTATCAACCGGAAGGTTCTGTAATACATGGCATCCTCAGGGTAATGGCATAATGCAGAATAATCCAAGACATAATTTCTGTCTCATTTTAATTGAGGATTTATTGTTGTCATGTATGAAAAAGTGTAATGTTTCATAAACTGTACCGGTTCTCTGAGAGATTAAATAAATGTGAATTTTTGAAGAATATGACAGGTCTCATGTCACATGAGAAGCCGTGCATTTTCATTATCAGAAACTTGCTGATATATTCATACTGGTCTGTTTTGTGTTGCTCCACATGACTGAGCAGAATTTCCCTGTATGGACCACTGTACCGCATTACATATTTCACTGTTAAATCTGAAAGATACAGCTTGTTCTTGAGAGCAAAAAAGTCACGAAAGCTGATTAACATATTTGACAGGTGAATGTCAGAATCCTTATTAGATACTCCACTTTCTGTCCTGATCTCAGTTCTGATTTCAGGATTGCTGAGGAAAATGAACCATTTTTCTGCTTTAAACAAACAAGCTTTCGTGCTTTTTGCTGTTGGTGGGAATGCATGTAGAGCATGGGCCTGTGTGCTCATGTTTCAGTAAGAACACAATTAGCCTTCTTCACTTGTGTTTGCTCTGCAGTTGATTTAGCGTGACTGCTTTTTAATTATTCATTTGCTGTGTCTACATCCAGTGCAAAATGTGCGCTTATTTTAAAAATGTTGGATGTTAATAGAATCGTCAATATTTATAATTTAAGTATTTATCATTTTAAGCACGGACATTTTAGTATTTTTAGAGTTAATAATTGGACGCGTTTAAGATTATGTGCAGGTTGATCTTTGTTTTTGATTCTTGGTTTATGATTTGAAATAACTAAATAACTGTGAACCTGGTGCTTTCATTTTTAACCTCAGTCTGACCCCCAATAAGTACTTTATACTGTGTACCTGTATTATAGAGAAATATGGGAATTTTCTGAATATGTGAAACATAAAGGTAACAGTCTGTAGTCATGCTGAGTAAGGCCTTCCCATACAAGTGTAAGAAAAAGGCATGTGTGTGTATGTGTGCATGTCTGTGTGCCTGCGTGTGTGTGCATGTGTGTGTACGTGTACATGTCTGTGTCTGTGCGTACGTGTGCATGTCTGTCTGCGTGCGTGTGTGCTTGTGTGTGTGCTTGTGTGTATGCACGTGTCTGTGCACATGTCCATGTGTGTGTGCATGTGTAGAAGAGGCTTGACAAAGAAAAGGCAGTGTTTCTGTCCTACAGAAGCACAGGAGACTAAGGTGAGCACTGCAGGTGGAAACATCCAGGCCTGTCAGATGACTGAGCATTTGATGAATGACCTGTCACTCGATCCCAGCCAGCTTCAGGCTCCGCCCCCACACTCAGCCCTGCTCTTCATGAAAGGGCCCCAAACCTGATTCCAGAGCGACTGCCATGCCCTCCACCTCCGCACAACTACTCCTGTCCCTCTGCCACCCCACAACAACTCCTGTGCCCCTACCTCCACACAATACAACTACTCCTGTTCCTCCATCTCCACACAACACAACAATACAACTACTCCTGTTCCTCCACCTCCACACAACACAACTGTACAACTACTCCTGTTCCTCCACCTCCACCCAACACAACAATACAACTACTCCTGTTCCTCCACCTCTACACAACACAACAATACAACTACTCCTGTTCCTCCACCTCTACACAACAATACAACTACTCCTGTTCCTCCACCTCCACACAACACTACTCTACAACTACTCCTGTTCCTCCACCTCCACACAAAACAACTATACAAGTACTCCCGTTCCTCTACCTCCCCACAACTACTCCTGTTCCTCCATCTCTCTACAACACAACTATACAACTACTCCTGTTCCTCCACCTCTCTAAAACACAACTATACAACAACTCCTGTTCCTCCACCTCCCCACAAAGCAAGTAATTGGGGGGCGACATGGCTCAGGCAGTAAGAGCAGTCGTCTGGCAGTCGGAGGGTTGCCCGTTCGATCCCCCGCCCAGGCTGTGTCAAAGTGTCCCTGAGCAAGACACCTAACCCCCAAATGCTCCTGATGAGCTGGTTGGCGCCTTGCATGGCAGCCAATCGCCGTCGGTGTGTCAGTGTGTCTATGAATGGGTGAATGAGAAGCATCAATTGTACAGCGCTTTGGATAAAGGCGCTATATAAATGCCAACCATTCACAAGTCTGCAACTGCAACTCTAGTCTTCCCCCTCTCCATAGCACAACTCTTTACAACTCTCTTCCCTCAACTTCTTTTCCTACACCAAGCCAGCTTCATTTGCCTCCTGGGGTTTGCCAACAAATAGCATTTTCCATACACAAAGTGTGAGGTAGACTTTAGCTTGTTTTTTCCACATAAATATCTGGACAGGAGCTTTCAATGCGCATTGTGGCAGCACAGTGACCATTTAAATAGGCTTGATGGTCCAATAATTGCTTATTTCATGGTCTTCATGCTGTGTCAGAAATATGCGGGCTGATGGATTGCGCTCTTGAATTTAAGGGTTGTTAAAATATGCTCTTGTGGTGACATTGTTTAATTCAGAATTGAGTAGAGGTCATTTGAAATGTGTGTGAATATACTCTCTGACATTAGTGCTGTGGTATCATAAATATAGATGAGGCAAAAACCACTTGAGGTTACTGTGGATTAAATCATTTAGCTCTAGCTTTTAACTTGGCTAATACTGACTTTGGAGAGTTGCAAATAATAGGCCAGTCACATTGTTTAAATGATATTTTGTATTGCAGGGGCACTTTAATTAAACTGAATTATGATGCCAGGAGTGCATTCATCAGCCTTTGTGACTCACCCGTATTTGTTTGAGTAATTGTGCATTCCTGCTTCATGAAAGGCTTTAGAATGTTCCAAAATTGATGTCACCATGGTAATTGCCACTTTGTGAAACCAAAACCAAAACCCCCCAATGCGAAGTCGTTTCATTTTCCTTCTCATCCAGGACAATAATGTCAAGTCTTTCTTTGAGGAAATATTGGTTATATATTGTGTAATTTACAGGTAGCCACCGCTAATATATTAGTTCAAAAAAGCAATAGCATTGTAAATTGCTTGCAGCTCTGGTGTTCTTCTGTGGTTTTGTCTCCTCTTTCTCTTGCAGTAGCTCTAAAGGAGTGGAGGGAGAAGGTGTGGGCTTTATCCAGGATTACGCTATAAGTGTCCACATCGGCTTTTGTCGCCCTGAGATCCCAGCCCCTCACACCCTGTTCTCCAACGTCAGTTGACACCGTGCAAGATTGCTTTTCCTCCCTGGAGAAAACGTTTAAGATCAGGGCCTCTTTTCTTCTGGGACCATTTGTCAAATTCAAAGTGAAATTCTTTACAAAACCCGCTGATGATCTTTAAACCGTTAATTTAGGGAAGTGCAGGAATAAACGGATGGCACTCGTATTATTGCCTGTTGACCTTAGTCCACTGGAGCATGCGAGCCGTTTCAGCACTGACCAAAAAAAATCCCATTTCACTTCTGTAGAGCCGGAGTCCATAAGCAAGATCGCTAGTAATGGAAGGACTTAAAAATCAATTCAAATTACCTTCAGTGCTGTCTTAAGAATTTGAGCTGTGAAAAAGATTGAAAGTAGAAGTGAGATACTTGTCAAAATAATCTTCAAATATCTGTTGCCTTTTTGAAGTGCTATATGCTTCAGAGAACCTTCTGGAGACTGTACTGTTGGCTAGCGCTTAATTAATCTCCAACTTTGTGGTTGATCTTGCTAAATGCTATGCTAAAACTGGATTTTTTTTTGTTTTGGAGCTACACAGGCGTCAACTGTAAAAGCTCTTCCTTGGCTACTTCGATCCTTTGTTATTACTGAGCTCACCTCTGCTCTCTTCTTAAGGATGTTCCAAACTTTTATTTTTGGTAAGCAAATAAATAGCAGTGCATTAAAAAAAAGTGAATAAAGTGCAGATATTTTTAAATAGCTTTTAGTTCCATATTTCAAATGTAGTGGTAACATTACACATTCAATTCCAAATCAAAGTATTAGCAAATTTTATCAAGTCTGCATTATTCTTTTACAGGAAGCAAAGAAAAGGAATATTAATCCGTTCAAAAACAAATGGCAGTGTCAACATTTTTCTCTTCAACTCCAAAAACCTACTGTACAAACTGAAGAAATTTTAACTTCACTTTAAATTCCTGAACTAATATTTAGTTGCATAACCATTGCAAACACCTAGAAACAGGTATTTCAGCCCAGGATGAACAAACTACATTCCGCAGTTCCTGTGAATTCTTGGGTTTTGCTTCAGAAACTGCATTTTTAATGTCACCCCACAAGTTTTCAATGGGGTTGAGGTCAGGGGATTGAGCTGGCCACTCCATTACCTCAATCTTTTTTGTCTGGAACCAGGATGTTGCTCGCTTACTCGTGTGTTTGTTGAAACACCCACTTCAGGGGCATTTACTCTTCAGCATATGGTAACATAATCTCCTAGTATTTTGATGTATTCAAACTGATCCATGATCCCTGGTATATGAACCCAACACCGTAGTATGAAAAACATCCCCATACCATGATTTTGCAGCACCATGCTTCACTGTCTTCACAGTGTACTGTGGCTTGAATTCAGTACCCGGGGGGCTTCTTGCAGATAGCTTAGCTTCGATCAAACTTCTTTGTCTTCTGACTGTAAGAGCACTTACAGGTAATTGTTCAAAACACACCTTTTCAAACTCAAAACACACCTCTGTTCAAACTCTACCTTAGTCCTCCCTCCTGATTTCCCCCGCCCCTCCTTTCTGATATCCCTATCGTTGTCTAACCCCGACCCAAAAAATAAATAAATAAATTGCACTTATGATGACGACTATGTTTAGAACAGCATTCCATGTGTATTTTCTTAGTTCTGGATGTGATGCTTTGACTTATGGTAGAACCTATGCACTTGTAAATCGCTTTGGATTAAAAGCATCTGCCAAATGACAAAAATGTAAATGTAAATAATTGTAGGTCATCTTTGATCTTTCTGAAGCTGATGAATGGCTGAATCTTTGCCATTCTGACTATTCTTCGATCGATTTTAACGGTAGTTGCTTGTTTTCTTCATCATGATTCAGGTTTTTGTTGCCATTTTAAAGCATTTGAGATCATTTTAGCTGAGCATCCTATATGCACTTTTTTATACATTTGCCCCTCTCCAATCAACTTTTTAATCAAATGACATTCCTCCAAACAATGTTTGGAACAGCCCCTTTCAACAAATGTGTCAATTACTCAGAACAAGCAGCATGCATGGCATGACAGTTGGGTCTGTTGTTTTTCTATTATACTACTATATCTACAAGTAAATTATTGCCATGCCGAAATATCACTACTACTAATAACAGTGGTCATCAGCTTACTGATATTGTACTGCTATTTATTTGAACGCAACTGTTTTCTATTCTATTTTGCAGCCTCATAATGGTTTCCTTGACTTTCATTGCTACAACTAAATGCTAATAACAGACTCTAATGGCAAGCAAAAGGTTAGAATCTAGACAAGATCATGTTATACCTGGATGCAATTGAACACATCTGACTCATCGGAAACAACTGTGATGCCATTTGTGCCAAATTTTATGGCACCTTGAAAGTTTTGTTGGAAACTAACCTTCATATGGTTAGCATTTATATATAATGCCTTTATCCAAGTCACTGTACAATTTACCCTTTTCATTTACTCATTCACACACCCACACACACACATCAACGGCGATTGGCTGCCAATGCAAGACACCAACCAGCTCATCAGGAGCATTTTGGTGTCATGCTCAGGGACACTTCGATATACCCAGGGTGGGATTGAACCGGCAACCCTCTGACTGCCCTCAAACTCCAATGTCACTCAATGACATGACATCAATAATTGACAATTTCCACTTATACCAAATAATGCGCTGTATCTTGTTTCAAAAAGGTTGGTGGTGTCAGATACCGTAGATAAAAAACAGGTGTTGTTTTTAAATAAATTATTTGCAGGGAGTGCAGCATTTTGTCAGCATGTCAGCATTTTCAGTCATGCATATATGCTTTACAGATGAGGTCCACTGCATGTGTACAGCACACAAACCAAATGCAATTGAAAGGTTGTCACAAAATGCATTTATTAGAATTATTGTCAACATGTAAAATGGAGTTTCATAACATGTCCAATAAAACCAAATTTGGCCAAAGGGTCATTTGAAAGGAATCATTTCAAGCCAACTTGGTGTTAAAATGATTTCTTAATCCTTGACTGAATTGTAATATGACTGAACATTGTATTATTTTTCCTCTGTGAGTCACACAAGACTCAGGTAAATGTATTCTACTTAATTGAAATTCAAATGAATCCTACATTTTTAGCTTGTGACAGCTGGCTGAACTCTGTGGGAGGTTGATATTTTTTTCTTTTAAGTTGAATACAGAATCTAATAAAATAATTTCACATTATTATTATTATATATATATACACACACATACACATACACATACACATACACATACATAGACAGTGGGCTCCAAAATGATTGCCACCCTTGAGAAAAATGCACAAAATATGTTGTAAACTAATAAATAATAGTTATTGACATAAGCTGTATTTTCCAACCTGTGTAAAGCAGTGTGCTCAGCAACTGTGTGCTCCATTTTTATTAAGGATGTCTAATTCACACAATTTCTTATTCCCTATATATAAAGCCCACTATATACACCCACTGAGCACTTTATTAGGAACACTTATTAATGTGATTTATCAGCCAATTGTGTGGCAGCAGTGCAGTGCATAAAATCATGCAGATACGGGTCAGGAGCTGGTGCCAGACAGGGTGGTTTGAGTATCTTGGAAACTGCTGATCTCCTGGGATTTTCACACACAAGTCTGAAGAGTTTTCAGGGAATGCTGCTTAATAAGTCTAAAAAGTGAGTCTAATAAATGCCTAATAAAGTGCTCACTGTGTGTATATTGAATATGTCAGTTAAACAATATAACTGTCAAAGTCAATATAATGGATACATATCCAATTAGACACTGGATACATACACTAAACTGCATTGGTAACTGGAAAGATCATTGCATGTAGTGCTATGCATTTAATGTTGTCCTGTGGCTCGTTCTTGAAGTTAGCAGGCCAGAAAGACTATTTTTAAATGAAATTCAGCTCATTGGATAATAGGAGTCATTATCTATTACTTTAAATAACTAACCTAAGAGGCAACACAGAATTAAGGAGTCCACTGACTGCAGCTAATTAGGTGGACACCTTTGGTATTTGCGAGTCTAATTTTGTTATGAGTGTAAGTGATTCGGAGAAAGGAACATGCCTTGTGCCAATGTGTATAGGCAAGCTCATTACCCAGTACAAACAGAACACACTCCTGAGATCCGAGGCACCCAGTGTTGGTCTTTCTAGCAATTGCAATTACCTGACACTCCCATTTATTGAAGGCGCTTGTTTTTACAGACAGCTGTGAGAGTTTATTTACTCTACCTGTTTGCAAGTTGTTAATGCGGTTTCATTAATTGAAGGGGAAAACACCGATAGCATAATTTAGACCCACGCTCCTATTCAACTACTCCCGTATTTTCAAATATTTATTTGTTCCTCTTTGTTCAATAAACTTTCATTCCGAAAACTTTTGACAGTGATCTGTGTGTGTGTGTTTGTGGGTTCTCTGATCCAATTAACTACAAAGAGGTATCGGGAGAGATGGTTTCAATAGAGGAGAAATATACTGATGGCTGACACTAATTAAAAACTCATTTCATGTGACCTCTGAAAGCCTCTCTAATTAAAACAGAAGCACAAGCAACATAATTTTGTTTAAAATTGCCTGATAATTAGATGTTGCCACTTCCTAGTGGGGGCTCCAGCAGGTGCTCCTGTGACATGCTCAAATGCTCCAGAAATCCTCTCTCACACCCCTGTGAATTCACACTTCATGAAAGGAAGGAAACACAAATTGGAAAACAATTGTATTTGCGTCAGTCTAACTGGAAATCTGTGAGTTTTTCAATGAACAATGGGGTTGATTTAAATTATATTTCGTTTTTTTTTTTTTTTTTTTTTTTTTTTGTATTATTTTTCTTTTGTGTGCATATATGCTATCTGATATGTTTCTGCATGCATTTGATATCTGTATGACAAATGCAGTAGGATCAAAATGTGTATATTAAAATGAATAAAACTGAATGTTATCATGCATAGATAAAAAGATGTTCCAAAATGGCTGTCAGTTTGGGGGGTTGGGCTCCAACCGCTTACTTTTCACCTCCTTCCTTTACTTTCATCTTTTCCTTGCTCATAGCTCCACCCATTTGGGGAGGCAAGTAAAGGAAGCAAGAAAAGGATGTGAAGATGGGGGAATCAAGAAAAAGCGAATTAGGCAAACAGGAAGTCCTTGCTCCTTCAAACATTGGTTACAGGCTCAGCAGATGGGGAGAGGGTGATCACACATTCTGAAAAAATAATTATGTAAGGGATGCGCTTGTGCTGGCTCAAGAAGTCTTCGGGAGCCTCCTAGGTCCTGGCTCCTAGGTCCCTCCTAGGTGACGGGTTAGACCAGGAACAATGAGACAAGAAAGGATGAAATATGCAGTTGAAATGAGCCCATTTATATGATTGTTTGTAAGGATATGGGTGCAATGAGTTAATTTATAGTAACTATGCACAGAACAAACATTTTTGACAATTTTGTCAAAAATATCAATGTAGTACATAGAAAAAATGTATTGCATGAAAAGGAGAAGAAAAGAAATGAAATGTTTTTTTACAGGCACACTCTCACCCTCAGATGCACTCCCACTGTGACAGCACCATTAGGGCTCGATATTTTGCAGTCAAGGTCGACATGGAAACCATGAATGGCACTCAGCAGGTGGAAACACTATCAAATGAGTCTTTCAATGTGCAATGTGTCAATATGCACTCCTCTTCATTGCTAGAGATCATAAAGATACATGTCAGTGTAATAAAGGATATTGTGAAAAGACAATCTTTAACAAAAAATTTTTTTTAAATCTGGGTTACTTAGAAAAAAACTAGCCAGAAAGCTAACTTGCGTTACCGGTTGGCTAACTTAATAATTACCCAGCTACTGCTTAATGATGGAAAACAGGTAATCTAGGAAATCTGGGCTCCTTTAGAATATGGCTAAATAAAAAAAGTGCTTTAAAGAATTATGCAATATCTGCATGTTAGAATTTACAGTATATAATATTTTGTAATTTGCTATCAATCAGTTTCACCGCCAGTTTGCCACACATAATATTCGAGAGAATATGATGTTTGGACACCATTAACTTGATCAACGAGACAATATTTTATTCTGTCTGTTGATTAGTAAGGGAGGTCATCCTCCCTTGAAGCATCGTTTTATGTGTTTTGGCCAAATCCCAGATTAGCAGTGAAAAAGAGGCCAACCCTAATTGAGGAGATTTTGCCTCCCTGTCTTTTCATTGTTCCTTTTTCTTTGAATGAAATTTTGCTTCCCCCAGAATTCTGACTTTACTCCAGATACATCCATCAAGCAAAGGGGGCTCTGTCATTATATGTGAGACTCAATGGACCCAGACAGATAAAACACTGTGTCTGATTGATTACAGAATCCCTTGTATTTCCTGCCTGCATTGATTGACTAATTCAGGAAATTTTGAGCTGCATGAATTTTCTTTTATGAGAATGTTACTACCACCAAGCCTGAGAAAAAAAACGGTTAAAGAAGAGCATGCATGAGTGATGTTGGCTAAAAGGGGAATCACAATAAGAACATAAATGTGAATTTGAGGGGACCTCTTGTTCTGTGCTTCCCATTATATGTGACACTTTTGTATTCCTCATAAACACGTGTGGATCAATCTGTACATATTTTACCGCACTTGAAAATGCTTTGCTTCCGTGCGTGTTCGCGTGCTTGGGCAGGTTTGAACGAACACACGTATGCGCGCACGGCGATGAAGGTGACTTTGCCGGTTAATAGCAATAACCCGAAAGAGCGTTACACGCCCAGCCCCCAGCCATCTGCAGACTCGGGAGTGAATATATGAAACCTGTGCGTGTCAAGTGCTATTGACATCAAATAACGTCGACGGAGCTGCGCGGTGCGAGGAGTCTGTCGGCTGCGCGCCCCGGAAAGTGGCTTGTCACAGGTGATTTCGCCGACGTGATAAAGCAAATTTGTAATGAGGCGATGAAGGTTGCAGATGTGATGAAGCACATCTGAAATAGGGTGATGAGGATTTGCATTGTGCTCGCAAGGACTTCTCAAGCACCTGTCGGTCTTCTACAAACACGAAAGAAAATAAGTGTGCACACATTACATGCGTGGGTGAATGTCTGCATGTATGAATATTTGTTGGGAAACGCGCACTAATAACATAATAATGTTGATTAGAAGAGTTTTAAAATGTGTTGTTGCGGCCATTGTTTGAAATCAGATAAGCCTAGTTCGCTATTTTAGGCAGAGTTGCTTCAGACTGCAGTTACCAAAATAACAGTCCAGGGTGTTCTTGGGATTGCTGCGAGTCAGGTGTCATTTTATTGTGACACAGGAAGCGGTTTGGGAAAAACAGAAACAGTGGGTGAGCAGTATTGCAGTCATCTTCACATTCGGCTGTGTGCATGAGTGTCACCTGCTGTGACCGCAGGCTTATTATTGCCCTTCATTCTGACATTCTTCCGTTGTTTCTGTGTGATTTGTCTGGCTACGGAGTGAGCCATCCTAACCCTTCAGTTGAAATCTGTGTTTTGGTGATGCTTTAAAAAGTACACACTCCCGTTAATACATAAATACATCGACAACCTGCCAACACTGCTCCTCGAGCAGGTTCAAGTATCGAATCCGCTGACACTTCATACACCAACATCATTTCGTAGGATGATAGAGATGACAATGACATACGGAGCCTGTCTTTTGTGAGTAATAATCACAGGAAAATGCATCATATACCATTTACTTGCACTGCTCTGATTGTGTAGCCCTCAGTGGCAACTCGAGACTCGACTGTGAATGTGAGGCGTGCAGACTTAAATGAAAGCATTACTTACTTTCAGAATACATTTCATACACTTCCACTTGTAATACCCTCCATTATCTGGGTCGGGCAAGGGCAATGCAAGCTAAATAAGTGTCTAACCTCTTGAAAGACTAGATTTTAGGGAATAATTCCTTCCCGCTGAAATATCTGTCACTGCTTTGATTGCGTTCCATAAAACACATTCGCAGGGCGCATGCTTTCTGAAGGAGCAATTTTCGGCCGGTATTATCCACGCAAGATATTGGGAAATTAATGAAAGCACAATGACAACCTCCTCCTGTGGGAAGGAGCTGGCAGTCCTACCTCCACAAATTTCCCCTCAGGTCCATTTCAAAATGGAGGCAGGTCACAATCTCATCTTCTCACCGAGATTAAAAACTCATCTCTCCGCAACGCTTATTTTATTGAAGCTTTTATTTTTTCTCATGCAAATAAAGCGAGGGGGGGGGGGGGTGAGGGGTGAGGGTTTGTTCGCAACGCGCGGCAGGTGTGTGCGAGGACTCCTCATTCTTCTTCCCAATTACTATTGTGTGTGTTAAAGAGAGAAATGCTGTCCTATCTACCCTGCCAGGGCTCTTTGCCAGCTCTTCAAGAGCTACAGCGGCCATTTTGGAGCAAATATGAAATAAAGTTCCATGCCAAATCTTAACTGTTCTATCTGTACTGGGGAAGAAATACAATCCAAGTCATACAAAGCATAATACTGCAGAACTAAAGATCAATTTTTTTTTTGTGTTTTGTTCTTACCTGGCCAAACATACTAATATTATTGCAGAGAAAACCATGACTTGATGGTGCTTTTTAGATCAGGTTAGGAGTGGATCATCTGAGGTCTGAAGTTTCTCGGTCCTCATCCAATTTGATGACTAATCTGGTGACTAAGTCTGCTGTTGTTGTTAACTATAGTTTTTTTCAAAATCATTGGCAGCCAGAGAATATAGAAGAAAATTTAACATTTGAAGCATTTAAAAAAAAGATAACATAATTAAAAGTCATAATTCTGAGCACAAACTGGGTAATTAGCTCAGGAGACAGAAACTACGTCAAATGCCCCAGGCAAAATCTTTGTGTTCTGTAAAAGACTGCCCTCTGCATTGCGAAATAACAAGTGCTAATTATATTGCTCACAGGTGTTGTACTGTTAATCAGCTTTTTAACAGGCTCTCTCATTATCGAATACTCGCAATAACTCTAAGCAACAAAATATCATAAACACACAAATGTCAAGGCAGTAGTTAATCAGCCGACATGTTGATAAACATTGCTTTAGGAAGCACACATGGATCCTCATTCAACCTTTTTTTTTTTCTTGACAGTGCAACATATCAATTTTTCACACAAGGACAAGGACTCATTTTCATATTCGTCATACATATACAGTACAGTATGTAAAAATTGACAATGGAAAAGTTAAATCAAGGATTACTCACAGAGTATCCTTGTTTCTCTGATGAAGAGAACTTACTTCCCATCAGGACCATTGCAAAATAAAAGTCAATATCTGTAATGAATCCACCCACATGATGTGGGCTTCCTGTACTCTGTGAATAAAGACCTACAGATTCCCTGCTGTTTAAAGACTGAAGACGCAATCCTGGTTCGTACACACCCATGCTTTGTGCTTTATGAGATTTTGAATTCATTATGGGATTTACAACATGGGTTTGATTTAATTTGAGATAAATTTAGCTCTTATTTATTTCGTTTTTATTTATTTTATTTTATTTTTTGCTGAGAAATCTGATAATGCATAGAAGAATGGGGGCCATTGAATGTCCAAGACCAGGTTTGACACAGTATTGGATACAGTCTCATAATCAACCATCATGAAATAACATGTTCTTATACAGTGTACAGGTCCATAAGTATTTGGACAATGACACATTGTTATGGCACAGTACACCTGAGATTTGAAATGAAACAATGAATATGTGGGCATTTCAATCCATATCAAGTGATCCATGTAGGAATAACTGCCCTTTTATACAACATTTCCCCATTTTTATACTGCCTTTTGGAAATAAACAGGTAAAGATACATGCTCTTACCCTGCTTTAACTAGAAGACATTCTATATTTTTGCTCAAAATAACAACCTTATATACTGTGGATGAATAACTGTGATACCAGCTGATGTTTTCTCACCAAAGGGTTGTATTGTTGTTTTAAGCGGTGGTGTGATGTCAAACACAAATGCACTGGAGAGCAGGAAATGCCATTAACAAATACATTTTGTGATGACTGAAGCCCCATAGGAAGTGCGCTGTCACAAACAATCATTTTTTCCTGTGCAATGGTCCTGAAACTCATGACAAACACTTGCTTTGGTGAAGACCTGCTATCTCACTCTCATCCTCTTTTTCATTTTGTAGCTTTCGTTCAATCTTCCGGATACCTGTAAGTTTGGCGAGGCTAATTTTGCTTTGCATTTTGTTTATTTAACTCTTCATACATATTGGCATATCTATAATTTGGATAATAACCCTGGCAAGTTGTCTGTCTCATTTTCATGTTGCATCATCTCAGTCAACCAGTCATCATGTTATTGTAATTATCGTTCTTTGATTGTCGACCAGCAAAAGTAACTGTTCTCACAAAACTTCCAAGACCATTAGAAAACATGCTTACATAAGGGACTAAATCTACCACTGCCCAAGTTGAGTGATGTACAGGATACCTCTTAGTCCCTTAGGATAGGCTCTTAGTCTCATGGTACTATGCTCCTAGTCAGGCTCTTAGTCTCATGGTACTATGTTCCTAGTCAGGCTCTTCGTCTCATGGTACTATGTTCCTAGTCAGGCTCTTAGTCTCATGGTACTACACTCCTAGTCAGGCTCTTAGTCTCATGGTACTATGTTCCTAGTCAGGCTCTTAGTCTCATGGTACTATGCTCCTAGTCAGGCTCTTAGTCTCATGGTACTACACTCCTAGTCAGGCTCTTAGTCTCATGGTACTATGTTCCTAGTCAGGCTCTTAGTCTCATGGTACTATGTTCCTAGTCAGGCTCTTCGTCTCATGGTACTATGTTCCTAGTCAGGCTCTTAGTCTCATGGTACTATGTTCCTAGTCAGGCTCTTAGTCTCATGGTACTATGTTCCTAGTCAGGCTCTTAGTCTCATGGTACTATGTTCCTAGTCAGGCTCTTAGTCTCATGGTACTATGTTCCTAGTCAGGCTCTTAGTCTCATGGTACTATGTTCCTAGTCAGGCTCTTAGTCTCATGGTACTATGCTCCTAGTCAGGCTCTTAGTCTCATGGTACTATGCTCTTAGTCAGGCTGACATTGTAATGGGAGAGACGTCCACTCAATGTCCAGGGATGTGCTGTACTAATGAGCCAATGGTCATCTACTTATGATGACCCTGCTGAAAAAAACAGCTCAAACTAGGTTTTGAAACAGCTGGTAGCTGATTGACCACCTCAGACCAACTCGATATTTTGATCAGCTCAAGCTATGTTTTGAAACAGCTGATAGCTGGTCATTTCAAACGGTTCAAAGCTGGATTTTGTACCAGGGGAGTCTTGCTGTATGTAGAGGCTCCAACTGGTGTCAGTAATAAAAACCTAAAATACCTAAAAAACCTGGTATGGAATGCTGACCGATACTTGATAAAAACCAATCATGCTGGATTTTTAATGGAAGCCAGTCCTACAAACATTAACCTCCCTTTCCAGAGTGTCTGTGGCTGAGACTTTTACGGTATGTATCTATCAGTGAAGAGGAAGGGTTCAGGCCTCATGCAGTAAAATAGGTCAGAGCAACTTATATGCTTTGTGCTAATATGCTATCCGTCCAATACTACAAAGGGAAACCAAAGAAAATTTAATGTTAATACAAAATTAATGTAATAATTAAATCTATGTGAAGTTTATTTCATATTTTTAATGATAATAATGTTCTATAGTAATCTAGTGGTGTGGGATATGTGACCCGGTGTTTGACTCAGACTAAATGAAACTGAATATCTCTTTGAAAGTGAAGGGGATCTCGCTGTAATGGCAGTGGAATATGCTATAATAATATGCTGAATTTTAATTATTTTGCAGATCATTAAAAGGAGAGCATGATGCCTTTTTAATGAAGGAAGCTATGGCAGGAATATCCAGATTAGCTTAGATTTGATATTCATGCCGAGTTGTTTTCTCATTAGCCTTAAATTATGCAAGTTAATGCGGTTCAAACCCTGGTTTATGAAAAGGCACTTTCTGTTTAAGCACTTTCTTTTAAATTAGTATTTGTTTACATAGTATATATGGCATTATATATACTGTGTACTATATATTTTACACATAAAGTATGATAATTTCTACAGGATAAAACCAAAGTAAGTATTAAACATAGCCTATAAATATAAAAGCTGAGAATGTTCACTTTAACCACTCTTAAAAGTATGGAGTACATAGCCAAATCAATAAAAAATGTATTTGTGGCAAAAACATTATGGAGCTCACTGTAGCAATGGTGAGCTTAGTAATTGCAAAGGGCCTGGTAGGCCTAGAAAGACCTCCACAGTTAACCATATTGTAGAAAAATGATCAAAACTTGTCCGACAGATCATAAACACTCTTCGGGAGGCAGTTCTGGATGTGTCAGTGACTACTGTTCGCAAAAATAGGTCAGAATAAATGATGACTAAATGACAGTAATAATAATAATAAAATTATAAAATGTAGCCTTTGTAGCAAGTCCTTTACATTCCTTTACACTCATTACAAGTGCAAAATTATAAAGACAAGACATTGTATTAATATTATTATTATTATTAGTAGTAGTAGTAGTAGTAGGAGTAGGAGTAGTAGTAGTATTTAGTATTGAATTACTATTATTATCATTCACACATGCCCCTTATGATGGTATGATATAGATAGCAGTGCTCTGGGGTGGATGAAGAAGAATAAAAGCTAAAGCTCTGAGATCCAGTCCTTCTGCTCCATGGCTTTGCACCATCAGCCCAATATTTTACTGATACATCTCTCAGTTTCATCTGAGTCAAAGCAATCGGAGGGTGTCCTTCTGAATTCTTAACTTTCAAACAGGTTCTGGGAGTGTATCGCTTCCAACTCCAAAAATAATTGAGGATTTAACAGGATAGGATGGATTGCATAGTTTCCTATAGTACTGTATATCATCACATATCATCCACCAGAAGAAAAATCAGAGTAGCATCCAGACAGTGGCTCTTCTACCACCTTCCATTGCTAGCAACAGCTATTGTAAACCTTCATAAAATAGCTTTTTTATGATTCTAGTACGCTGAAAAAATAGACTGAATATAATGTATTCAATGCTGTAATTAGTTTTCGCCACCCTTTGCTCCACTCAGCCCTAACCCTTCTCTTTAGCTCTGTGTCTCCCTCTCACCACAGACAATTAGCTTTATTGTGTCATGCTATTACAACTGTTATTATTGTGTAAAAACCGTTGACCCTGCACACCACAAGTATCTAACTGCGAGGCAGCAACGATCACATGTGCAGCCCAACACAGATAACATTCATCAGAGCAAAGCCTATTAATGAGATTCACCAAAGTGTCTACTGGGGAAATGACTCTGTAATATACAGTACGACTCTTTCTGAATGCCCTTTCGCCAACTGGCAAATAAACCATTAATAATAATTTAGCCCATAATTATGAAAATGTAATTATGGAAACAAAAATGTCCCCATAGTCTGCTTGTCCTAAGGCCATAGATGTGTCACCAGAGGCAGAATAGGGACATAGTTTGCCGTAATGGGTTGTCCTTGCTGAAATGCTTGCACATTCAATTAGGTTGCAGAAATATTAGCCTACATTTCAGTTCCATTACAAAGTAAATATGGGAGATCATTATTATAGATTTGTCTCAGCACAAAATGTCTACCATTTAAGATTTCCCTGCTCCATTCTGTCCTGCCTGTTTTCCTGCCCTGAGACGACTTTTGTTCAACATTAGATTTGGTGTCCTGTGGTTTTCCCCAATCCGGTCTTCGCAGCATCCTACATCCACATTACGGATGACGAAATACCCTGAAATGCAGTCTACCTCAACAACCCTTTGCTCTTATGTTAGACATGACACTGCAGAGGTTTATGTCCTACAGCATCTCCTAATTTGCCTCCATTTTGGCTCCTGACTTGTCACTTTTAAATGACACACTCCTTTATGGCAGCGAGGCATAGTTTAAGGCCCTGGAGGAGACAGTGGATATCTGCTCTTAATTATCATAAGAGAATTAATCAGGGGGGTGTGATTGGGAGGGTTTAATTGCTGTCTCTGTGACGGAGATGAGGGCACTAAGAGCTGCTGGGCTGTCTGGTACATTAGGACTGGAGAGAGGACACCTGTTATACGATGCAGGGAAAACAGGGACAGCCTTTTGGCTTCATTTGACATCTTGTTAATTGTTATCTCCATTCTGCTCTCAGAATAAGAGGTACAGATTGGGTCATTAATGTCAGGCCAGAATGGTACCATTGTTCCCTGCCCCTGTGGAAAGCCAGATTCTCACAGTGGCCATAAAACCAGACACTAGGTATACAAGCCTCTGATAGCTTGGCTTCAGCTGACATTGCCATCTACTTTGCCTTTGAAAGTGCTTTATATATTTATTTACGTGTACATATTTTTGTAGCAGTAGTTTTCGGGCAATAGAAGCAGACACAAGTTACACATCCCCCTGATAGCTTGGCTTCAGCTGACATTGCCTTTGAAAGTGCTTTAATTATTTGTTTACATGTGCATATTTTTTGTAGCAGTAGTTTTAGGGCAAAGAAGCAGACGCTAGTTACACATGCCTCTGATAGCTTGACTTCTTTGCCTTTAAAGTTCTTTAATTATTCATTTACATGCACACATTTTTGATGAATAGCAGTAGTTTTATAGCTTTCTGAAATCCAAATAGCTATGGCAGAGGATGTTAACATGAGTACTTTAAATATATGAATGTAATATACAGTAGTGTATGGAGGTGGAAACTCATAGTGGCGCAGAGGCAGAGGCTCACAGTGATATGAAGTTCAGCCGTGTTCTTAGGCCCTGACACAGCCTATCAGACAGGGGAGGCCGTGGGCACCAGGCCCCTCAGATCTGTACATAATGAGGGCGCTAAGTCTCCTGCACAGCTGCTAAAGCATTCGCCGCGTGTGTGGAGCCCCCCTGCCACGCTCCTGCGAGCCACATGACATTTTATAAAATATTTATAAAAACTATCTCAGAGCGCCGTCATTAGAGGGAGGATTTAATGTCCTCCAATTCCTGCTGCTCCCATTCGCAGTCATTTTCAATGTGAGTCAGAAGGACTGCTGCCAGGGAGTCCAGCGCTAGTGCCCACTCAGAGAGAGAGAGTTATTTGCCTGCCCTTGTCCTGTCTATCAGACTTTTTTACCCCTTTGATATGTCACCAGCATTTCTCAAGGTGCATCCTGAGCCAGGTGGTACACATTGGCATGTGCAACCAGGAGTCGTTGACTCATCCTCCATGTTCTGTGTACACTACATATGTGGTAATGTACAGACAAAGTTAGGTATTAGTTTTCTTCTGATGAAGTTGAACAATTGTTGAATGACACCCTACATCAATCTTTATTATAGTAAATATTTATATACATATATTGTATGTTCACTCAGTGAAGTATAGTATTGTTTTGCGCATACTATATTTTACTATAGTTGCTATAGGACCGCCAGGCCCACCACCCCCTCGCTCATGGGTAATCCCAAACACAGCTGTGGTTGCATGTGCTGTAAGCATCATTCAGCAAAGATGATCAAATTTCAGGTTATTAATTATTTTCCAATTACTTAAAGGAACACGCTACATTAAGCAGCTAATTTTTCTGCAAACCAGGGAACAGATGGATGTGACTGCTGCTGAACACGCTGATGTATTTCTTCCACACGCGTGACAGAATGAGAGCTCATAGATCCGCATGTTATAGCTTCAATAAAGTAGGATATTGGACCTGATAGCAGGCTAGTCTATGGGTGGGCTGTATTCTAAATATTCTGTTTCCTCCTCACTTTAAACGCTTTTCAGTAACAGGTCCCTTGAAGGGTTCTACATAAGAGCTATATAACTCATTCATGAGAACGACATAAGCATTCATCAGTGTGTATGTCAATAACCTCAAATAGGCATATTGTGTGTTATGCCCACAATGACAACATGCGTTGTGTCATTCCATTTAATATGTCATGGTACTATAATGTCACTTGCTGTATCAATGTTGACATAGCTAACACACCATATGCCTATTTGCCATTATTGACATAAGTGTGCATGCTTTAGGAATGTGCTTTGTAGTTCTTACAAAGGAGCTATATAGCTCTTATGTAGGACACTTCAAAGACAGCGTTACCCAATGTTCTTACCCAGTGGCTTTTACATTGATATTTGTCATAGGTATTGTATACATTGTTGTATACTTACTAACATGTTGTAACATGCTTAGAAGTAATCTCTGTCGAGTCCGCTGCTGGTTATCCTGTCAAAGAAGTCTTTGATAAGAATAATATTGTATAAAATAATGCCCAGGTTTTTTGATGGGTGTGCATGGTTATGCATGCACTTGTCTGGACGTAAGTGTCTATGGTTTATGTGAAATGTGCAAATGGCAATGGTTTTTTAAATATTCTGTTTCCACCGCTTCTCTAATGTGAATGAATGGTTTTGGCAGAACTGAGATGGATATAAAAAAAAAAAAAAACTCCACTCACGGAAAAACCCTGATGGAAATATTTCTAATTAAGATGCATGAATTATTCAAGTGATCCCAAGCTAATTATCATTCTGTCAACAATCCGAATGAGTTTGGGGTGTCAGAAATGCCTGTGCGTTTTATCACCGTAAAACGAAATAGAGGGATAAATAGGTAGTTTTGGTTGGCAGAAGACAGGTGTCATGAATGCCTGATTTTTATCAATTTCATCTGCCGTTGCTGTACTATACATATACAAGTCCGTATTCAACAGTCATTAACAAGAGGCTTTGCAGAAGTGTGACAAGACTGATAGAGCAGGTAGTTATAAAATAAGAGGCCACAGCTTCATTAATTAATCAGTTTGACTGGGGAGGCCATTATTCTCCAAAGTGCCAAACAACAATTCAAACTGAAGAGTGAAAGGCATATCAACAATCTGGATAGAAAATGGCATTTGATAGTAGATCAGCATATATGTACATTTATAATGTTTAGGGCAGTGATTGCCAAGGGGTTGCAGGAATGCAATATAACCAAAATATTATTCATGCTTGTGTGCTTTGTGAAAGCCTGAACTCGAGCAGATTTATTCACTGTGTGTTTTTCAAAGCATTGAAATGCATTACGAGCCTTCTACTTTCTGGCTGGAAGTTTTCTCAAGCTTAGGGAAATATTCAAGAAGACAGCTATTGATCCCTGTGTACAGTTAGATGTCCTATGCCTGGCACTATATGTGTGTTTACATCCATATTAAGTGTGGTTTTAGATGTTATGATGTATGCTGTTCATTGTGGTTTTTGATGTTGTTTGTGATATGTTTTTGTGATTCTGCTGTCTACTGATGTGGTATTTGTGTACTGGTATTGGTTCTCGCTATTTAAAAAAGTCTATTTTGCAGGTTATAAATATGCTCTTTGTATTTTCTTGTTGGATGGCCCCGCTTTAGAGGAGTTGTGTATTATCTGCAATTTCAATTTCTTCATTTATGTATTACCATATAAGTGCAGTTTGTTGGTATCATTTTGATACCGTTCTGATATTTATTTTCTGCTAGGGAGCAGGGAATTCTAGCTGCAAGAAAGGTGTCATCTTTCATTTCCTGCCCTTCTTTACAAAGCGTACCTTTCTGCGAATGGAAAAGCACAAGGAGTAACCAACCTTGTGCACTTAAAATAAATCACAGGCTCTTCCCGCTCCATACATATCGCCACAGACGTGATTTCATCCTGAAGGAGGGGCCCGGTTTTTGCGCCGAGGGTGGGGTGGGGGGGAGCAAAGCTTTCTCTAACTGCTGGAGGAGGGGACAAGGGCAGCCGAATCCCAGATGCGCAAAGTGGATCTGGCTGGGTCCCCACGGGCAGGTGAGCAGCAAACGGGACGCCGGACAATAGAGGCATTAATCATCTTCATCCTGACGGCTAGCCTCGCCACCGCCCTACATATCAGCACGGTAGAGCAGCTGAGCGCTCTAATGAAAAAGGACAAGTGGGAAATGTTGTGAATGATAGCGCTGATAGCCTCTTTCTGAAAGGAGATGTTGTCCAAAGCATATCAGCATACGTGATGTTTTAGTTGACATTTTTTTTCTCTCTCTCTCTCTCTCTCTCTCTCTCCTTTGCTGAAATGTGACTTTCGAGGTGATTTGTGCACACCTGCCTCTGTTTGTCAGCCATGGGCTCGTGTTACATCGATGCTGAAGGAGAACGTGTCCGCACTGTTTGCCCAGGCCTCTCTTTAGCTCCTCTGTCAGGCTGACTCTCCTCATTCTTCTGGCAGCAGCATCAGCACATTAGCTGTTTGTTGCTTCGATGTGATGCGAACATGAGAAAAATTTTGTTTATTTATTTATTTATTCTAGACAGCTCTGTCCGAAGGGCTTACCTTACCTGCCAACAAGGCAGTTGCTGTGTTTAAGCACATCCAGTTAGCACTGTCCCCACATTACTTCAGACCCTGACCAGCTTACCACCACTCCAGCGAACTGTTCTCTAGCCTCACATGATGTTAGCTCAAGGGGAGTAACATATAATAGGGTCTCTTGAGCCCGACAGTTGTGAACTTTCATCGTCTGTACACACATTTATATTTCACCATTGTTTATTCTGTTGTTGTAATTTCACGATAACAATTGCTGTTCCCTTTCCGATATTTTACCTTTTAAATAAATAGTTTGTCCTTAGTTGTGATTGTGAGCTTTTGAAATGTGTTGAGAGTAAATTAAATGGCAGTGTTGGTGAACTGCTGTGATGAGGGTGCATCAGCTGTGTGGATGGGGCAACACATGGCAGGGTGGTGCTTGTCCTCTGCAATTAGTGGCCCATCCAAGACTTCCCCAGCCCGTGTGAGTGTGAGGGCCCAATTTACCCATCAGACCCCTCTCAGCCATCAGCCCGCTCCACTGCTGAGGCAGCATATGCCAGTCAATATACCAGTATGGGCTCTTATCATTAGAGAGGGGTTATGGGTAATTACCAGCAAACTGTGGGAGAAGGCAGTGAATGCTATCTTAATTAAGAAAATAGGATTTCATTTCTTGAGGAGTCATCAGGTTCCAATTCCCCCCGCTCCCAGTGCCAGTCTCACCCGTCTGTTCGTGAATGGCTCCCATGGCAGATTGCCTTGCAGAGACCGTAGTAGCGCTGGTTAATTATTGCCCATTCATCTGGGAATTGTGCCTAAGTTTACCTTTTTTTCCTGGTGTACTGCATATTTGTGTGTGTGTGTGTGTGTGTGTGTGTGTATGCGTGTGTGTGCATGTGTGTGTGTGTTTGTGAGAGTCTCTGAACATATACCGTATACCTTTCTTCTTTTTCCTTTTTTCTTTTTACCAAAGATAAAACACTTTAAAATCAGTAATTCAGCCCTTTGAAGGTCTGTGAGATTGTTTTGGATTGTTTTTCTCCTGCCGGTACCTCAGTGAGAGACTGCTGAGACAGGGAGAGACTGCTCAGGAAGTCAGTCCAAAGTTGTGCTACTGCCACATACGCCATATGAATTCAACTTTAACAGAGTCTATATGTGTCCAGTAGGGATCATACTGTGTTTGACTTTATTCAACACTGAAAAGGGTGCTGTGTACGGCCACAACACTGGGGCAGCCTGTAGTCTAGTGGCTAAGGAAGGTGGCTCAAGTCCCAGTGTAGGCACTATAAGACTGTACAGCTGAACCCTTAACCCCACATTGCTCCAGGGGGGACTGTCCCCTGCTTAGTCTAATCAACTGTAAGTCATTGGAATAACAATGTCAGCTAAATAACAAATCAAATCAAATCAAACCAACAAACTGTCAACCAGACACCCAACCACAAACAAACTACCCACATAGAAAATTTGTCAAGTTATCCATATAAATATAAACAATCACAGACTGAAGAGTGCATGATGATTGATGTGATGATGAAAGACAAGCACCCATGATTACAGCTTTGAAGTGGCCTTATCTCTGTGAGTGGCCTATCACACTGTCAGCTTCTCTCTCTCTCTCTTCGTCTCTTTTTCTCTCTCTCTCTCCTTTCAATGCCATGTCTATCAGTATTATTCACTGGTTTTTCTCTTTCATTATTTTTATACTGCTTTTTCAAAGGGGTTACAGGTGCTGAAGAACACCAGAAACAGAAAACAGAAAGTAATATGCACTCATAACAACACAGGGTCTGCATGTGTTGTTGCACAGAGCTTATCCTGCCGAAGGAATATGACACCGTTCGAACACGAGAAAGTCAATCGATTCACGCTAGCCGATGGACGTGGAAACATTGACTCGTATCGTACAGATAGCGTTTGCCTCATGCTGTTCAAGGCTCTGGTGACCATCTGTCCTCTGTGGTGAGACATTGTTCTCTCTCTCTGGTCGGGAGGTTTTTGTTATCATCTTGGAAGACCCCAATCCACCAATCTATTCAGGTTAAAAGTACTTTATGGGGTAAAGAAGATCACGCAATACCATTATGAAATCTGGGTGCTGCTGGTTTTCCACCCTTCCTTTACCTGGGATTTGGGAGTCTGGCCAATCAGCTAATTACTGTACCTGGGAGAAAAGAAAACCAGGGCCGAATTTGGATTCAAGGTCCAGATTTGATAATTGCTGACCTAAACCATCCAGTGGTTTCCCTGCCCTAAAAAGGTTGGTGGTTACAGAACTCCCTGGGACCCCTTGACTCTTGGGTCATGGTTGCATATCTGTCTTGTTGTACGTTGTGTTGTCTTATTGTGAATTGTGTGCACTAGCTGTAGCTTGAAAGAACAAACATCCAGAAATTATGCAAAGCATTATTCAAACTCATTATTCAAAAATACTAATTCTGCATTCATCAGCCATGCACTATGTGTTACTAATTGGCATGTGCTTTGCATGTCCAAGTCAACACTTTTCCTGAGATTTTCACAAATATGTGGATTGTTCTCGGAAAGACTACATTTTAATGTGATTCTAATGTCTAATTGTTAAAGGGACTACAGTTTTTTTTTCCAGGAACAACCATATTATCCTTTAAGCAATTTAAGTAATAAATGAAAGGGTCTGTCCAACAGAAATAAAGGCAATGAAGAGCATTTGGTATGCTGTTTGTTTTCACTGAGCCAGCTCACTGGGTCTTTTGGAATGGCAATTCTTCATTTATTCATTTAGTTCCAAAAGCAAATCTTAATACAGCACAGTTTTAGTGAAAGAAAACAATGTGTGATTACAACACAAATACAAGCAAATACAAAGTAAACACATCTGTTACTTGGTTCTGTGCATTTCATAATCCTTATATTGCCTATTTCTTATCGTCGGCTCTTTAATTAATCACAATAGTGAGAGTAATTCATTCTCGCTGGAAACATTTAGCCTAACTGACATAATTCAAACATTTTTGGCAGTGGCTCTTTCACATAATAAATCTTTTCCCTATCTGCCACAAACCCAATTAATGTCCAATAAGACACTTTACTATCTGTTTGTCTGTCTCTGGGGGGTGATGTCTGTCTGGCCACATGTGTGCTAAGGTCCAGAGCCTCCCTACACATTATCTGTCTGTCAGTCAGTAAATATGTCCCTTTCTGACTTGTCTGTTGTCTAAGAAATCACCTACTAAAATGTCTCTGTATCTGTTGATTGGGGTAGGGCTGAGAGACAGGAGAGGAGTCCGTCTAGTTGCCCTGGTATAAAATCCAGCTATGACCAGCAACCAGGTGTTTCAAAACCTAGCTTGAGCAGGTTAATCCATGTTGAGTATGGAGCTGGTCTTAACTGGTCAGCCAGCTACCAACTGTGTCTTTCAGCAGGGTGTCTATCCATGTGTCTGTCTGTGTATCTGGGTGTCTGTCTCTCTGTCTGTGTGTCTGTGTGTCTGTGTGTCTGTCTGTGTGTCTGTGTGTCTGTCTGTGTGTGTCTGTCTGTCTCTCTGTCTTTGTGTCTGGGTGTCTGTCTGTGTGTGTGTCTGAGTGTCTGTGTGTCTGTCTGTCTGTCTCTCTGTCTGTGTGTCTGGGTGTCTGGGTGTGTGTCTGAGTGTCTGTGTGAGTGTCTGTGTGTGTGTCTGTGTGTCTGAGTGTCTGTGTGTCTGTCTGGTTGTGTGGAGTTAGGTTTCTCCAGGCTCAGCCGGAGCTCCTGTGTAGAGCAGGCCCCCGGCCCCCACCGCAGCACCTCCCTGTTACTTCTTTCAATCCCAATATGTCCGACCGTCGGAGCAGACCGCGGCCGGGAGAAGCCTCAGAACCCAGCGCGAGTCCAGCACGAGGCAGCGCAGAAACGGAAGAATAATGTAACCCAATATCTGATTTGCCTCTGATGGGCAGGGTGTGGGAATCACGCCATGATAATGTGTCCGCATTTGGCTGGGGTCCCCACAGCTAGTCTGATTTAATTGCATGCCGTTTGGTCGCTGTTTGGAGCCCGGAACAAGGCATTCGCCTGTCAAAAGATGCTAAGTGCGTGAAAAATGTTTGGCTTAGTTTTCAGGAATGAAGATATGCATAAATCAATATGTCAGGCTGTGAATAAATCATTACATCAGTGAATTGGATGGCGATCTATAGGCACTGTACTTTTGGGTGTGTGTACGATTGAGACTGGTGCTACTTTCTTTCAAAGCTGTAGAATTGGTTTGCTTATTTTTCTGTGTCTGTTTCTTCATCTCTGTTAACACCTCACATCATTATTATGGGGTCTCCACAAGGCTTGTGTGCTTTGGAATCCATTAAAAGTGTAAGATAAATGAAACTCGTTTTCATTAATATTAATTTCATGCCATTTGACCAGACAGGAAGTGTCAGAGAAAAATGTACTCTGTCCTGAAACCTGTCAATCAGACCCCCTGATGTCTCCAAGCTCCTCTTCTGTTGGGGAAACTGCTGCTTTTTGGAAGGAATATATTCTTCCACTGAAGAAAAAATATTTTTGCTAAAATCAATACACCAGAATATCATTAAACCAGTCCCATTGTCCCAGCGGCACCAAACAATTGAAATGAGCTCTTTCTTGTGCCGTTTAAAAAGTTTCACACCAGCACATTCAAGGTAAAAGGCGGCGCTTTTATTTGATGACCTGGGGGTTGGGGTGGGGGGATTGTGGTTCCGGCAGGGACAGACTTTCTCTATCCGCAGGACTCGGGGAATGATGATGTCAGCTTCCCCGTGCCTTTAGAGGTCGCCTTTGGCTGTCCGATCCTGTCGCGTCAAGTGGACCGTGAGCGAGAGGCCGTTGGAGGGTGCTGTGATGTTGCCTTCATGAATTATGCATCTTAAACAAACTTACAAGCCACAAGCTGCCCGAGTGGAAGGCTTCCTGCCCCACAGCCAGTCGACCGCAGCCCAGCTCCAGCTCAGAGATCCTGACCGAGGACTCTACCCTGCCTAAAGGTGTCCTGCCCCACGGCCAGTCGACCGCGGCCCAGCTCCAGCTCAGAGATCCTGACCGACGACTCTACCCTGCCTAACGGTGTCCTGCCCCACGGCCAGTCGACCGCAGCCCAGCTCCAGCTCAGAGATCCTGACCGACGACTCTACCCTGTCTAACGGTGTCCTGCCCCACGGCCAGTCGACCGCAGCCCAGCTCTAGCTCAGAGATCCCGACCGACGACTCTACCCTGCCTAACGGTGTCCTGCCCCACGGCCAGTCGACCGCAGCCTAGCTCCAGCTCAGAGATCCTGACCGACGACTCTACCCTGCCTAACGGTGTCCTGCCCCACGGCCAGTCGACCGCAGCCCAGCTCCAGCTCAGAGATCCTGACCGACGACTCTACCCTGCCTAACGGTGTCCTGCCCCACGGCCAGTCGACCGCAGCCCAGCTCCAGCTCAGAGATCCTGACCGACGACTCTACCCTGCCTAACGGTGTCCTGCCCCACGGCCAGTCGACCGCAGCCCAGCTCCAGCTCAGAGATCCTGACCAACGACTCTACCCTGCCTAACGGTGTCCTGCCCCACGGCCAGTCGACCACAGCCCAGCTCCAGCTCAGAGATCCTGACCGACGACTCTACCCTGCCTAACGGTGTCCTGCCCCACGGCCAGTCGACCGCAGCCCAGCTCCAGCTCAGAGATCCTGACCGACGACTCTACCCTGCCTAACGGTGTCCTGCCCCATGGCCAGTCGACCGCAGCCCAGCTCCAGCTCAGAGATCCCGACCGACGACTCTACCCTGTCTAACGGTGTCCTGCCCCACGGCCAGTCGACCGCAGCCCAGCTCTAGCTCAGAGATCCCGACCGACGACTCTACCCTGCCTAACGGTGTCCTGCCCCACGGCCAGTCGACCGCAGCCCAGCTCCAGCTCAGAGATCCTGACCGAGGACTCTACCCTGCCTAACGGTGTCCTGCCCCACGGCCAGTCGACCGCAGCCTAGCTCCAGCTCAGAGATCCTGACCGACGACTCTACCCTGCCTAACGGTGTCCTGCCCCACGGCCAGTCGACCGCAGCCCAGCTCCAGCTCAGAGATCCTGACCGATGACTCTACCCTGCCTAACGGTGTCCTGCTCCACAGCCAGTCGACCGCAGCCCAGCTCCAGCTCAGAGATCCTGACCGACGACTCTACCCTGCCTAACGGTGTCCTGCCCCACAGCCAGTCGACCGCAGCCCAGCTCCAGCTCAGAGATCCTGACCGACGACTCTACCCTGCCTAACGGTGTCCTGCCCCACGGCCAGTCGACCGCAGCCCAGCTCCAGCTCAGAGATCCTGACCGAGGACTCTACCCTGCCTAACGGTGTCCTGCCCCACGGCCAGTCGACCGCAGCCCAGCTCTAGCTCAGAGATCCCGACCGACGACTCTACCCTGCCTAACGGTGTCCTGCCCCACGGCCAGTCGACCACAGCCCAGCTCCAGCTCAGAGATCCTGACCGACGACGCTACCCTGCCTAACGGTGTCCTGCCCCACGGCCAGTCGACCGCAGCCCAGCTCTAGCTCAGAGATCCCGACCGACGACTCTACCCTGCCTAACGGTGTCCTGCCCCACGGCCAGTCGACCGCAGCCTAGCTCCAGCTCAGAGATCCTGACCGAGGACTCTACCCTGCCTAACGGTGTCCTGCCCCACGGCCAGTCGACCGCAGCCCAGCTCAGAGATCCTGACCGAGGACTCTACTCTGCCTAACGGTGTCCTGCCCCACGGCCAGTCGACCGCAGCCCAGCTCCAGCTCAGAGATCCTGACCGATGACTCTACCCTGCCTAACGGTGTCCTGCTCAATGCTACACAACCAGCAGCTGCGTAGCGTAGTGGTTAAGGTAAATGACTGGGACACGCAAGGTCGTTGGTTCTAATCCCGGTGTAGCCACAATAAGATCCGCACAGCCGTTGGGCCCTTGAGCAAGGCCCTTAACCACAGCATTGCTCCAGGGGAGGATTGTCTCCTGCTTAGTCTAATCATAAGGATAAGAGCGTCTGCCAAATGCCAACAATGTAATGCAAAGCAGCTCATCCCAGCGAGAGATCCTGACTGACAGAGTCTACCCTGCCCGTCTGTGCCCCGCTCCTGGATACATGACCAGCAGCTCGTCCCAGCAAGAGATCCTGACTGACAGAGTCTACCCTGCCCGTCTGTGCCCCGCTCCTGGATACATGACCAGCAGCTCGTCCCAGCAAGAGATCCTGACTGACAGAGTCTACCCTGCCCGTCTGTGCCCCGCTCCTGTACACATGACCAGCAGCTCCTCCCAGTGGGAGGTCCATGTCACAGCACTCCCAGGGCTCGCCGGGGCAGTGAGGCTGATCCTGTCCATTAGGGAGCTGACCTTGAGATCACACCAAGGTCATGCTCCGCTCCTCAGGGACGTGTGTGCCACTGGCCTGCTCCCAGGGGGAGTCCTGGCTCCAGGGCGATCCTGGTGTTGTAGGGCAGATTTTCTTATAATAGTGTTGGTTGTTTTTGTTTTTTGGTTTGTGAAATGGTGCAATTATGTGGCTATTAACAAAACAATTAACATGAATAAAGTAAATAGAAGGAATATGAAAGGTGTAATCTGTGCAAATATTTCTCGTGAAAGTACTTCTTGTTGCAATTGTGGACCATATGTTCATTTTTAATGTTCTATTTTTCTATACATGACACCACATCTTAACTCAGAAATTACAGCTAGAAATTCTAAGTTAAGTATATAATTACCTAATTCACCAAATAACCCTGAAGTAATACAACAGATTTAGAGCAGAAACCCCTTTGGTTGTGTCCAGCTGTCTCTGCAAAACATCAGTAAAATCAACAGATTTGTTTGTTTCTGTTGGCCCAGCTACAGTTGAAACATGTTAAACATAGCCAGGAGTGTGTATGCGGAACAGAGGCCTGGCACTTTGCTCTCTACCGTCTCCAGAGTGACACACAGCCCTCTGTCCGCCCGTTCTCAGCTTCTCACACCTGCCTACATTCCTCTCTAGCTGCAGGGACCTTTTATTTACTCCAATTTCTGTGAGTTTTACGCTTCTGTTCAAGCTAAACTGTGGCACCATTCCTCAGGCGTAGTCAGTCAAAGAGAAATTCTGTACCGCCGCGTAATTATTATTTATTCCCATCGCAGGATCCATTATCTGAGGCAACTTCAACTTCAACATTTTTTAACGATTTAGTTAGTCATACAGATGAATATCTACTTAAGTGATTCAGAATGAGCGCATTGCTCTTGGGTACAACAGCAACGCCGAGGTTTTTGCTGCAAACTTCCTTGTTGTACATCAATGCCTCCAACTATTATATTAGTTATATCTGTTATATTTCATAAATTAATAAAACCAACACATTCCTGCTATGTGAAGCCTTCAAGTTATTTGCAAATTATTAACATTTCATCAGTGCCTCTCAACACAAGGAACCCTCTTGAAACAGAAGAGGGTTCCGCATTTATGCCTTTTGAATGTAAAATTAGGTATGGAAAAAAAAGTACGGGGAAGCAAAGCATGTTTCAATTGCAATATTACAAAGAAAAATTCACACTGTACCCAGTTTCCTACAAATCCCATGGAAAATCTGCAACATTTAACAACAAATACACATCAAACTTGGATTCTTGGATGTGATTCTTATCCAATTGTACTGCTAAATAATCACGTTTTCTACTAAACCAGAGATAATAAACTAGGAAAGAAACTACATTCATCACTTTTCACACAGACACCAGAGAGCTCTCAGAAAAGCGGGTTTCTATGGAGAAACAGAATAACCCTGATGGTGATTCCACCCCTCGAAGGCCCCACAGATAAAGGGAGTATATCTAGAAGGTATCCGCAAACTACTGCTGTCTTCTACTTGTTATTGCCTTGACAGCTCCTCCCTGTGTGTTTGTTTACTCGTTTGTTTGTTTATTTATTCATTGAAGTATTTAACCTCGACATCTTGAATGTGTGTTACTTGGTTGCTTATAGCAACTCATATTGCAATCGTATTATATTCAGGTCACTTTAAATGTACATATTCCTTCATTTTTTATATAGCACACTGCAAACATTAAAATTACATTTTAAGTAGTGACTGAAATAAAAATTATATATGAAATGTGAATAATAATATATAAATAGCCGAATTAATATGAAAAATTATATACAATATATTAATGTAGAATATTTTTTATTCTACAATTTCCCCATAATCCAGCAAAAGTATGTCTTCACACACAGCAGACTTTATAACATATGTGCTATTATTAGAAGAAGGGGAATACAGATTGCAGGTCTTTTTCATTTAGAGTGTACCTGTGGACATTGCTACCTTTGTAGAACACACACAGCATGCATATGGGCTTGGCTGGAGTATGAACCAGGCATGCAATTCCATCATCTTACTTTCTGTGCTCACAGACCACAATATTAACTTTATGTTTCACTAAGACTGCCAAAGTGCATTATGATGGTATGTTTTTATGCCCGGGTGTATATGGGTGTCTGTGTGTGTGAGTGTGCATTTCTGTGTGCGTGAGTTTGTGTGTGCGCTTTCACATTTTTGTGAATAGTTTTATATTTTTCATTTTATTTTCATATTTTCAACCAATTTGGCATGGCCAGTTTGAGTAGGTTCCGACGTATCGCTGCAATTTGGGAGAAAGGAGACGAGCACAAAATGAGAACGTGCGCCATTGAGTCAGAGAAGGATCCTTTACGTGTTGCCTGTGCAGGCGGATTGTTGCTCCCTGATTGGCCACAAGGGGTCACTACTGTGCAACAAGGCACTCATCCCAGCCCATCGCTCCATACCCAAGCAATTCTGCGTCCAATTATTTCGCCACCCTGTAAGGCTGCCAGCCACCGCTGCCACTGTCACGGTCTGTATGGAGCACCAGACTGCAGGGCTCATCCATTATTGTTCGACTAAGTTTAACTAAATCGTTCGTTACATTAATGCCGGCCAGCATTGTGAAAGAACATCTCACGGACTGCCAGTATCACGCAGCTTTTAAATACGTGACTGGGCAGCGGGAGCGGCCATCTTTTTCTTCGGAGCGATAATACAGAGCTGAGGTGCTATGGAAAGTGGAGTCCTCCTGTGGCCCTCCGGGATGAGGGCTGAAGACTCTGGTGTCCCTGTTCTCCAGCGCTCATTTACAGAGTGCGACACTTCGAGTGGCAGGGGGCTGACATCACGGATCCCGCTGACACGGCGATGGCGCGGCCGCCCGTGTTGCCATAACAACTCCTAAGGACCCTGCGAAAAAAGAGTGTCCATGTTCGGCCTCGATTCTGCACCAGATCTGAGGCGCGGGGCCAGCCGAGAGACAGATATTAAAATAGAAGCAGAAATCGTTAGAAAAACAAGCTCTCCGCAAAGACGAAGAGCCGGGTTTTTCCGATAGCAGAGGTCTGGGCCTGTCACTGCGATTCTTTCATCTCCCTGAACACGGCGAGCTGACGATATGCGAGAAAGTGTACTTGACTATTCCTCACCTTCCTCAAGTACTCTCCTGCACACTGATGTCAGCTCTCACTTCTCCTTAACAAACTCATCACAGCACATATTGATCATATTAACATTGCTTCACACCCCTATCAATGACTCACCAAGAAAAGACCTGTAGTTAAATTGAGGACAATGAGTCTCTTTTGAGTCTCGCTTTTGTTTGTGTGATTTCTTTCGATTACCTCTCTCTCTCCCTCTGTCTCTCTCTCTCTCACTCTCTCTCTCCCTTGTGCTCTTTATCTTTCTCTCTCACACCCTCTCAATATTAAAGAGTTGTTGATCATAAGATCAAGGACAAAAGAGCTTACAACATACACATACCAAATTTGAACTTAAATTGCAATGGACAAACCACCCTCACAACCACAGCTCATAATTCAACAAGTAGCCTACGTGGATATAATTCACAAATCATGTTCCTAATGAAGATATGAGTTTAAATGTTACTCAGTGAATTTAAAGATTATCACTGTTAGTAATGTAATTATTCTCTAGGCTGCTGACATTATACTATAGCACCCTTTCTGTATTTGTACACAAGGATTTAGTTGTGCTTAGTTGTGCTTAAATATAAGTAGTATGTTTTATTCAGTCACCTATAGTGTGAAAATACATGTAGCACATATGGCCATTTTAGCACCAGATTGAAGTGTACTGGCGTTAAATAAATAAATAAGTAAATTCTTATTTGAATTTCATTGTGAATGATCCAACCGGCTGTCCTTTGAATCCACAGACTCAGAAGTAAATGATGCATAATTATTATTTTTGTTTTTAAAAAACTGCACAGCTTCAATGCCCCCATCTTGTGGTTAACATGGCGAGCAGTTGACAGATTCTATTTCAGGTCTTTAGCTGCGGTAGAGAGACCCTAATAACCTAAAGTCCCTGACTGAATTATCATGTATGATGTCACCTTTCCCCTGATCAGTTCAGAGTTATTCGCTGTGTGTGAAACAGCATCCAGTGCATGATTAGTATGCTGGTCTTCAGTTTAACACCAAGCACACTGATGCCAAAAGTTAAATCTGCTTTGCATGAATGGAAAAAGAGATAAGACTTCAGATAAGTCCAATAAGCAGGCTGGAGGTAAATGGTAAAATGATAAGATAGCAAAGTATGTGGTCTCCTAAATCAACAAAGGGTAATAAATATGTCAAAGCTATAATTAATATTTTACCCCATCCTGCTCTACTGCATTATATAATATGTCTCTGTGAGACAAACAATGTGCATTGTGGTCATTATTAAGGCAAAACATACATGTAACCAGATGCCCTTATCACAAGACTGTATACGAGATGCTATTCAAAAACACAAAAACACAAAAACACATATCACAGCCATTGAATGTTTTTATTCAAGGAAACAGTTCCCCTGCCTTTTTCTTCAAATGAAAAGAGCAGTATCCCATCAACCACATTCCCAAAGCTGGGATTCCCAACTACTTAGAGCCCAGAACACTGATAATATCACTATTATGCTTCCAAGTGACCCCTTTTGAAATGTTTCCTGAATAAAAAAATAAAAAAATAAAAAATACAAAATAAAATATGGTAGGATTCAAGAGACTTTATTTGTCACATGCTCATAGTTTGTACAGGGAAATGTTGGTGTGACATACTCCTTCAGGTTGTGCAAAATAACGAAAATAGTAAATAAGTAGAGAGGAAAATAAGTAATACAGTAATAAGTACACACTCAGTGAGCACTTAATTAGGTATTGATTAGACTTATTTTTTAGACTACTGCTGTAGCCTTTATCCACATAGAGTTATGATGCGTTGTGTGTTCTGTCACTGTTGTAATGTGTGCTTATCTATGTTCCTGTCAGCTTCAACCACTCTGGCCCTTCTCCTCTCTCATTAACAAGACATTTGTGTCTGAATAAGTAGGTGTAATAAAGTAAAAATGTTCCTAATAAAGTGCTTGGTGGGTGTATATTAAGTAATAATAAGTGTGGTATAAGTCAGTAAGTAAGTAAATACATTAATAAATCAGTAAATAAATAAATATTAAGAGGCCCACAAGGGGCAAGGTGTGCGGCCACACGGGGCAAAGGATTACAGTCTCCGCACCTCGCAGTGAAAGAGAAAGCACCATCCTTAGAGCGACTTTGGAATACATTTATTAATATGATTTACATAAAGTTAAACTTCCTGCAGCCAAGGAGGCCAGTCTAAAATAAGCCCGGCTGACAGTGCCATGTGTTATATATGTCAGGCCTGCGGCGCGGGATCCTCCCGGGACCTGCGACCTGGAAATGACAGAACATGAAGAAAGAGCCGAGAAGCGCACGAATCGCTCAGCTCATCGTCTGAGAAAATACAAAAACAAATCTCTGAGCTAAGGGTCAAAAATCCCGCAACCGCACTTAAACCCTATCCTGATTTGGAATTTATGCCGCGAGAAACATTTCAGAAATCATGTGCACGATTTGAAAAGAGCCGAGAGGCCCCCCTCTTGAATCATAGATAATTCAGCCAAAAAGCTGTTTTCAACGGCTTCTCTCAATGCAGGTGGCTGTAGTATCGTAACATTTGTACATTTCATTTCTAGTGCGGCATGTAAAATTGCCATCCCTGATGTACTGACACTGACACCAAACACACCAGGGAAATGCAGGGTGTAGTTAAGTATTACTAGAGGTCCCATCAGAACACCACTGGACCTCCTTATGGTTATTAGGCATGACTACATACCCAAAGGAGAAGAAAAGTTGAACAAAGTCAGATACTATACTGTATATCATTGTCATAACTTTTGATCAGTCCTATATTGTTAGCCCTACATTACAGTTGCTGAACACATTACGATGAATGAATGAATTCTGAATTAGACAAACCAATTACCTGTTTGTGCCAGAAAATGTATGTATGTATGTAAGTACTGTATGTAGAGTTTGTTATAGATACACTGTAATATATGCTTTACAATTGGAGCAATGAAGTTATTAATGATAATAATCCAGTGCTGTCATCATCATCGTTGACCATTGTAAATATATGAATGAGTTCAAATGGCAACTTGCTTTGATGGAATTAACTTTTGAATCCAATTATCAGTGAAGCTACTGAAGGTTGAAAAGATAGCACTAGATTTAGAAATTCAATCTGGAATCTGGTGCAGTATCTAATGAAGTGTGAGGGATTATTCCCACAAGATAAAGTGCAACTCCCAAACTCTTACAGGACTGTGGCCCGCAACCCATTTTCACTGGCTCTGTAAGGAGCTTAAGTAAGACCCTGATACACAGCCAGCAAACAAGGAAACATCCAACAAGACTGCAGGAGTTATAACTTTGAACAAGCCTTGTGCCAGCCATCGATCCCCAACTGACATAACTTTGAAATGATGTCAGTGTACGTATTTCTATTTGTATGACATTCGAAAGTAAAATACTGGTGCCATAGTCACTTACTCCAAATACTATGACAGATATATGTATGGAAGGTGAATGCGGAAATGACCCTACTTTTCTCAGTTCCACATGAAACAACCCGTGCAAGCCGATCACCTGTTTGTGCCAGGAAACTCATAACGCCGCTGTGCTATTAATTACCTCGACAGGAACCTTTCTATATTTAATATGCACAGCGCATCGCTCGCATAACAAGGCAGTGTTTCAACCTCGGCAATCGTGTCAGCAGTAATCAAATCTTAATGTTGACATCTACACGCTCACAAATCAATAGAGAAAAATCATTAAATGCTGAATTGTAATCCACTCATTTAGATGTGTCTGAGGCTCTGTCGCTGAGCTGCACTCAAAGTGCATCTTCAAACAGTCCTGCATGCATTGCTGTAACAGCCGCAACTTAGTGCAAGGCCCCTGCCTCCATTTTTAAGGCTTTTGGTGCTCAAGCATCTAACCCTCTTTAAATGTTTTAACACAAAATGCTTAGCCTCTCATAAGCTGGCTTTTCCTTTATCACCAAAACATTAACAATATAAATGACAGGGATAGCGAATGCAAAACTCACATGGACATATTAGTCTTCCTCAGTAAATTAAGGAGTAAATATCTGTTGCAGTTGTAAAGCATAACAACCCATTTCTGTAGTCAACACACTGAGTTAAAACATATTTAAATAAATATGAATGAATTGCATTGTTACTTACATTATAATTAGATTCCAAGAGTCTCTAACGAGGAGAACTTCACTGCCATGTCTACCATATATGTTATACCCCCTTGGGATTAGCACGGGTGTTTATCCTGAAGTGTAATTTCTTCCTTTTTGTCAAGAATTCAGAATCGTGGTTCAGTAAACGATGACCCTTTTCCATTCAGCACAGAGTCCCCATCATCTCACTGCTGCCCCCCCCCCCCCCCCCCCCCCCCCAAACACACACAGACACACATAATCAGCAGTCCCTATTCCCAGTAGTATTTATTCCCCTAATAATTAAGTAGGACATGACTCCCATCACCTGGAGTAAAGTGAAAATGAGAAGTTGACAGGAGGCTTGTCATTGAAAGGAAGAAGGTCAATGGGTTTCAGACCACTGCGAAAACCTCTCCCGAACCTCTATTATAGAGCAACACTGACCTCTAGTGGTCAGATATATTACATGATAAATGCTTTTTTAGCGTCATGGTGATCCACTACAGGTATGTGACCTTAAATTGTTTGGTAGAATCATTCTGAATTTGAGAGCACACATTGATCAATTTCTAGGTGATGGCTAAAAAAACATTTGCTGATAATAAGGTTCTGTATGGAAAAGCCACGAGCCCATCAATCACTTTCTGCTACATAATATAGACTATCAAGATTTTTTATTATTTTTTTGCTGCCACTTTCCTTTTGTGGAACAAAAGTTACTGTAATTCTATTAATCCAATCTAACAAATTCTGCAAATGATTTCAATGGCAGGGAGAAATTTGTGACCTTGGAAAAAAGTCATTTGTACCTCTGAAATCATACCAGCTCACCCACCCACCCCCAATCTTTGGCAAACAATACGCCTCGCAAGGTGAATTCTCGAAGGATTGTGCTCAGTTCTGGACAAACAACCATGACTCCGTCCCCAGCTGTTAGTGCTGTGAGCGTGTCGGCTTTGGCCCTGGGGTCCGTACTGACTTGGGGAACCTCATTAAAGCACTCATTGTACCAATCATCTGAATTCAGCCGAGGTTGGAGGAGAAACTGCCAAAAGCACAGACTTACATGTAAGCACTGTTCATATATGTGACAGGCAGGCTGTTTAGGGTGACAATACCAATCAATAAGTGTGTAGTTGTCGATAATCCATCTCGTACTGAAATTATACTGGTATTCGTCATTTGGTTTTGTGGGCAGTCTAATCCAACAACCCAATAGTCTCTAAAAGGAGAGAGGGGGAAGGCATCTGGTCCATGCACCCTTGGTAATGAGGATAGACCAGAATCAAATAATTTCTCTCGGCTAAATTGCATCCTGTACAACAGCTAGTGTAGGAACAAATGTAATTATTGTACATCTGTACAATAACACAATTTAACAGAGATCTGTTTCTCTCTCTCTCTGTGTCTCTCTATCTCCCTCTCTCTCCTATTCTCTGTCTGCCTCTCTCTCCTACTCTCTCTTTATCTCTCTTTCTATCACTCTCTGTCTTTCTCCCTCTCTCTCTATCTATCTCTCCCTCTCTCCCTCTCTTTTACTCTCTCTCTATCTCTCTCACTCTCTCACACACACTCTCTCACTCTCTCTTCCTCTCTCTCCCTCTCACTCTATCCCCCTCTCCCCCTCTCTCTCTCTCTCTCTCTCTCTCTCGGTGATGTGTTCATATGACATATTGAGGTAATAAAAAGCCACTCCACGGGGACAGCCATTCCGGACTAATTAAACACTTCCACGGCGACCTTATTGCAGAAAGCAGTTGCCATGGAGTTGTAATACATCTTCTAGGCTTCATGTCAAACTAGATTTCACTTCTCAAATTAAAATAAGAAAAAAAGTTGCAAGGTCATTACCACGGAAGGCTGAATTACATGGAATAATCGGCAGTGTAAAAATGAGCTGTATTGACTGCTAGGACACTCAAGCCAAGGGTTTGTTTCAGGGGGAGGAAAGCCTATTGATTACAGAGAGGGAGTGGGTGTTTAATCCTCTTCAGAAATGAATAAACATTGACAAAATGGCGCTGAAAAAGTCCCTGGGAAAGACTGCCTGAGGGAGACCAAAATGGTTTTGAAAGTGACTTGTGTATAATTCCAACTCCAATCACACTATTTATGTATTCATTTATTTATAGAATTATTATTCAGAGTGTGCTGATTTAGGATGAAGTACTGAATCTGTGAGTTGATTGTAACTTAAGTTCATCAGGGATCAAAACTGGGGTCAGTTTCGTTATGCATTTATTTGTTGCCTCTTGGCCAAATTAACCAGAAGCTTTGCATTTTTTTCACCTTAAGTTCAGAAAACCACAAAAACACAAAAATAAATGAAATGTTATACTTCTAACCTCTCTACACTAGATAATATTTTAATTACTTTTGAGCTCCTCCTTGCTCCATGTCTGCCAGAAAGAGTCTCCTATTGTAAGTACCTTGATCATTTTGTTGCTGTCAGCCTGCGGAGCAGCCTGTTGCGTAGTGGTTAAGCTAAATGACTGGGACAGGCAAGGTTGGTGGTTTGAATCCCTAGTGTAGCCACAATAAGATCCACACAGCCTTTGGGCCCTTGAGCAAGGCCCTTTACCCTGCATTGCTCTTGGGGAGGATTGTCTCCTGCTTAGTCTAATCAACTGTACGTCGCTCTGGATAAGAGTGTCTGCCAAATGCCAATAATGTAATGTGATAAATCTAATGTGCGCAGGCCCAATGTGATGGAAAGCTCTAACAACCACCATCAATGGCATCCATTTTGTGCCAGAAAACTCAGCACACATTAGCTTGACAAACATAGTAACACAGCACAGACAGTCTCAACCTCAATTTGTTTTAAAACTCATCCTTATCTAATATTTAAACTTGTATTATTGCCGATTATTTGTGCTTAATTCTTGATATTTTTATTGTAGGACCTGGTTACTGTTATTTTCATTAGTCATTATTACACTTGAATTTAATATTATGTATTATGCATGTTTATTTTGATCATCACATACTACCAGGAGAGCCCTACCAAGGCAGGATTACTGTGTACCTGCACAAAGTAAAACCTGGAACAACGCTTTTTACTTCAGTACAGGTCTGGGTTTTACTTTACATTTTAGTGCAGTTAACTTTGTGGAACAGTGTGCCCATCGCCCATCCTCTCATGTCAGAACCCATGAGTCGGAGCTGTGGACGGACCCTGCCTTTAATCTCGCAGAGCTAGTTCTGTGGTGAGAGTATACACTGGACCTCAGCCTGGCCCATTGAGCGCGGGTCGCCGTGACAGAGAGACGGGTCAGAACCTGTCGGCTGGGGATGGACACTCATCCATCAGCTCTCCATATGCTGCCCATTAAAGCAGACATTTACACGCCCTGCTGGCGAAGAGTGCAGACCGGCGGCCCGCTCCACATCTGCTTACCCGGCCTCCATCGCAGAGCGGAGAGACGGCGCTTCGGCGTGCCAGGGAACCGGCACCGAAAGCAGGGCTCAAAATCAATCGACCACAGCGAGACGCAGCGCTTCTCTCAAAGGGAGACCGTCAGAGGGAGAGACAGCTGCGTTTAGGAAGTATCCTGTGCCAAGGTAAATTGTAACTTTTCTTAGAGAGAGGGAAATGGAACTGAGAGCCAGGTAGATGAAGAGGAGATTCGGAGAAAAGGAGAATAAAAAGACACAGCAGTCAAGTGACGAGAGAGCGATAGGGAGAGGGGGGAGGGGGAGAGAGAAAGAGTGAGAGGGGGGAGCAGAAGAGAGAGAGAAGAGGGACAAGAGGAGGGAGAGAGAGCACATCAGCCTCAGGCAGAACTGTGTTATGGATCGCACCTCTTTCATTTTCCGGAGAGGAGAGTGCAGCCAGACCAAGAGTGGCCCATATTCGGGCGGGGACAGAGTTACCATGTCACTGCCCCCTGCTCCGGCGCACCACTGCCTTCAAGTGCACATAATAAATACACTCCATCAACAACAGCCACGCAGCAAGGGGGGGCAATCGCCACCAGCTCCCAATGAACAGGAATTAATTATAGATGTATGTTAAATTACTTTCATTACCTCCCCTGGTCCTGGGACGGGACGCGGAGAAAGGGATGAGTGATGAAACAGTATTTCAATAGATCCCCCTAGCAGTGCTCTCTCTCTCCCCCCTCTCCTCCCCCGCTCTCTCTCCTACTCTCTCGCCGCAGGTTTGACTGCTGAACGCGGCGAAAACGCCACTTTATGTTTTATGCTGTAGAGGTTTGCTCAGAGAAAGCAAAGTCAAACGCTAGCACGGGTAGCCGGTGTGTTAAGGAGAGGTTGCGGGTGGAGATGGATCGTGTGTTTGTAAAGCAGGAGTGTGTGCAGGCTGAAGTGACCTGGTATCCATCACTGCGGGTGCCGGGAAAAGTTGTGTCCCAAACCAGGGTACATGAATAATAAGAAAAGGGACTGTTCCACAGCTAGATGAATTATGCTGAAACCCCATAACCCTCCCTACACACACACATACACACACACACACACACACACAGGTATGCACGCACACATGCACACACATAGTCACGCTCACACACACATGCGGGTATGCACGTACACATGCACACACATAGTCACGCACATATACACACACAGTGAGTTTTTGAGAAGAATCAGAGGAGTATCAGAATATCTAAAACCGCGAAATATTAATCACAGAACAAAACCATGATGACAGATCTCAAAATATAACCATGTATAATTAGAATAATATACTGATGTAAAATTACATTGGTGATTTATTTTTAACCTTCAAATGGTTTGCCAAAAATGTGAAATTATATTTTATGATGATTCAAACATTTTGTGGGGGAGTGTTCTGACTCAACATTGAGTAATGTCAACATTACTCAAATACATACAGAATAATTTGGTTTCGTGTTTCTCTTTACCAATTCACTGAGCATAATCAGTTAAAAAGAACAGAGATAAAATGCATGCTTCATTCAGAAAGGCAAGACAAACACAATGTGAGCAAGAAGTAGTTCATCTAAATTATCCCTATGTGCTGTTATCCTCCGGCCTCACAGAAACACTTTGAAAAAGTTTGCCTAACTTTTATAGTTAAATCCACTTTTGAAAAATGTAATAATCATTACACTTGTTTCAGATCTATAGGACCCCTAAATCGAAGCAACTTTCTCATTAATATTCTTACACATAAGTGAATTACCAATTAGTTTAATGTAGAGTATGATATCAATAGATAACTATATACGTACTACTAGTCCTTTCATCAAGGAAGAAGCTTTATAAGGAAAAATGCATCGTGTCCAAGGTTCACTGGAGGGAAACATTGGTGATTTAAAACCATTACAGGAGGAGACATTTTGACAGTTTATTACAATCACTTCGACCCTAATCTCACAAGCTTGTGCTCAATTTTCAAAACCTTTGACACAACACTCAAAATGGTAAGCACTCGTAACACTGTTCGCCTGTTCAAAACATGCATTGTGCATTCATATCTTTGAAGAAATCTTGCACTTGGTCCAAGCTCATTGGTTCAAATTCCTCATTTTTCATTAAATACTGTGGGAACATTTGTTTATATTGCCCACACAAAAGAAAATATTGCCCACACAAAAGAAAAAAAAAAAAAAAGAAAAAAAAATATATAACTATAACATACTGTGGGTTTGTTTCAGTTTTTTTACAATTGCAAACAAGCATTTGATACTTTTTAGAACTTTTCACAGTTAGCACAAGAGCACTGTATGTGGACCAAACTGAATCATTTTTCATTGCTTTTACAAAAGATCTGGCTGAATTATCTGTTTTGAGTTTTGTGTCTACAGTTTTGAAAAATGACCTCAAGGTTCTGAAATTAGTGTCAAAGTGATTGTAAATTAACTGTAATTACATTGCAGATATTAATGCTTTACCATTTACAGTCTCAGAAAATTAGGACCCTGGTCTTTTAAAAGTCTTTCGTCTCTGCTTAGTCTAAAACTTCAAATTATTTCAAAACAAACCCATATCACTATCTCTTGCTGATATCTCCAAAGCCTTCATGGTTATTGACCAGACATCATTCATTAAAAGGCTTATAATATTGGGCTAGGTCAAGTGACACCAAACCAATCTTAAAATGACTGTAACCTTATGCCCATAGTCCCTTCCATAGCTGCTGGTAAATTCAATCCTATTATTTTGATGCAAGCCTTAATGAGACACAAGCCTCCATTTTACGTCTAGTCGACATCAATACAATGACATCTACAGTTCAGAGCTACAAATTCCATTTGTGTGTTGATCGCAGCTCACAGTGCAGTACGTCTTCCACTGTAACAGGCTTTCTAAGACCTACAAATCTCTTTTGTCCCAAATTAAAATTTAGAAACAAAGAACTTGATAAACTGGAAAAAAGTTGTATTATTTTTCATTTCATGAAAAATACTAAATAATGGTAAATAATAATTTACACAGACATCGTTCAGTTTTGATCTGATCTGCAGCAATGAGCAGTAGGTGTTACAAGCGCATTTCTATTAGAAGGTCAGGCAGGAGCACTGATGTATCTATCAAGCTATTTTGTATAAAGGCAACTTTGCATTTTTGCAATGCAAAATTTATTCCAGGCAATTATCCACCATGCATTGGCACAATTCTGGTCTTCGCAAAAATTTTAAACCCTAATCCAGAGTTTTTACCCAGTAAATCATTCAGTTCTATTATTATGCATTGCCTAAAAACCTATTAATTGTGGCAACACAGCTTATTGCTCAATAGCACGTTATTGCCCTTATTCTCAGCAGCAGAATAATATAGAGGCAAATACATGAGGATGTCTGGTCTTTATGAATGCAGTCAGAAAAGAAGAATTATGAAAAGAGAATCATGTTCCATCAGATAAAATACAAGAGGATGCATGCTCAGTTCACATCATCTTACTGTACATGCTGATATGACCATAATTACTTATCAAACATAAATAAGGTTACTTACATTTTGCATAAGTAACATCAAAACTAGCATTAGTAATATCAAAACCAGCTGACCCACTGGGCGGCCATTTCAGGACAAGCCACCTTCTCACACAATCGAATGTAAATACCCCCTGACAAGAGTTCCCCTATTGCCCTTTCAGCAGGACAGCCAGCGAGAACAACAGCTGTGCAAACACGGACCTGCATCTAATCGGGAGTGCTCTGAAGCAACACGTTCAATTTCTCCTCCAAGCCTACAGCCTTGATACAAGCGCTGCTCTTTGACCATCCTTGAATCCGAAGAGCTGACATCACTGTTTCCGTGGCCTTTTTATGCAAGGGCCCTCTCTCAATTTGCCAGGTGACCCTTGTTTTGCTCTACGTTCGGGGGTGTCCAATCTCCTGGGTCGTGCGGGTCTTGGAAATCTCCAGTCAGTGATTCCGGAGGCCGGAGAATGGACTTTGGAAAAGGTTAACCCTTGCTCATGTTGACACATACCCACATACTCTGAGGCAAAAACACGCCTCTCATGGACCCATCAATTTTTTTTTTTGCAAGCTTTTCCATTTTTAATGCCCGCCACGAAATGGCTTGCTGCACTGTCCATCAGAAAATAACCTTGACTGATAGCTTAAACTTTTGTATTATTTATTGGGCTTGCCGCTAAGAATGTGCACCTACTGTAGCAGCAAGCTTAGCTTATTTGGCAGCTCAACACGGGGTTGTAAAGCACAGAAGAAGCTGCACACAGCAGTATCCCAGCACCGGGCTTCTGGTGTGGCGCTGGGCGCTGAACACTCGCCCGAGAGCACGGTTTAAAAGCGGGACAGGGAAGGTCGCCGACTGAGCGCGGCGAGAGGGAAACTGCCAGGTGTCGAACACTCACCTGAGATGGAGTTTTAAAGGTTGAGAGGGAAGGGCAGGAGTGTGTGCGGTGGAGGGAGAGCCACCGGGCGTGGAGCGCACGGGAGAGGAGGTGTGAGAGGGCAGGGGAGCGTGGAGCCAGGGAAACGGCACCGGGGAAGGAGAAGGAGCAGACTCAGCGCCAGGCCCCACATCCCTGGAGTGCCTCCCAGTCCCCCTCCCCCGTCTCCCGCGGCTTGTCTCGGGACCTCCAGCAGAGAGATTTTAATTTATTGCTTTGACAATTTGCTGAGTGTTGGCAGGAAAATGCAGTGGCAGGCGTTTGGCCCAGAACTTTCTGGAGTTTGACAGTCATGCTTTGTTAGGTGACCACTGCCTTGGCAACAACATTTTTAGGTTGCTGAAAAAAAAAAAAAATCAGGTGGGACCATCAAAATAAGCCAAACCATGAACTGACGCCATAACAAAGCAGACCAAATGGAGTTTGTAAAGTCAACACGCGCATGAAATACTAAATGTGGTTTTACAAATTAACATGAATCATAATATGAAATATCAGAATGAGTATTTTCATTCCAATTATGAATATATATGAAAGAATGTGCTTTAGTGTAGTAATGCAGAAATAATACAGCCAGACAGATGAGAAAAAAGTATTTGTTATTTATCACGTAGCAAACCTTTTTTTGATGAAGTTTGCAGAGTGCATGAATACTGTAGATTCTACAAGACAAAACTGTTACAGAATATACTTTTCTTTAGCAGCAAATGGTAATGAGGTAAAGTGGTATGCCTGTCATCCTCCACAGTAAATACGTCTACATTAATATAAAATGTATTACCATACCGCTTGTAAAAGTAAAAACATACTGTAAAAAATCTGACTCATGCTAGCTATAGATTCTATGAGAGAAATAAGTGTAGGTTGCTACAAAGTTGTTTATAAAATACCATCATGTTCATATAAACAAATATATGAGAGCATAAAAAAGAGGAAAATCTGACACAAATATGACACATTCCTCCACCCGTACGCCATTCCCTCTGGCTCTGATGCACAGTGAAACGGACGCTGAATTTCAAGTAACAATAAATACTGTGTAACATGCAGAAGACAAAACTGTAGTGGGAGAGAGGGAAAGAGGGAGAGAGGGAGAGAGGGAAAGATAGAAAGAGAGAGGGGGAGAGAGTGGGAGAGATAGATATAAATGGAGAGAGACAGAGAGAAAGGGAGAGAGAAAGAGAGACAGGCAGACAGAAACAGACCAAGCACAGTTAAATGGTGTTATTGTTGAGCGGTACAGTAATTACAGTTGTTCCTGCAGAGGTCAGACAGCGCAGTCTGTGCGAGACAGAGGTGAGCTCTCGCTGGGTAATCCACGTGGTCAGGCTGGGCCTCTGTGGTCAGGCATGGCCGTCCACCTCCTCCTCCTCCTCCTCCTCCTCCACCATCTGCTCCTCCTGGGCACGGTCCTCCTCTTCCTTCACCTCCTCTTCCTCTCTCATGCTCACCTTCTCTGCGGCCGACAGCTCCACGTCCCTCTCCTGCTGCTCCTTCTCCCGGTCCAGGATCCGGTAGTTGTAGAAGTTCATGACGAAGAGGAAGAGCCCGGCGGCCAGCATCACCGCCCCGCAGGCGTAGTACATGTACTTGTAGTCGTTGAAGAGGTCCACCAGCGCCCCTACGTGAGAGGAAGAGAGCAGTGCACAAACACAGGACATTTACTCATCATATCGCATTCACAGCGTTCACCTGAAATGTATTCCCAAATTCCAGGCACATTTCTAGTTTTAAATTCACTCCGGATCAAAGCTAGGCTTAGTTATGACTGACCGAGAAGCGTAAAGGTCACTTACGGCTGTTATGTGAAAATGGACCGAGCTGACCTCAGTGGAACTCCCTACCCTTTGATCTCCCTGCTCTTAGATCAGGAACTTGCAAAGCAGCTGAACAAATCGATACGTGAAGTCAGGTTTTTAGAGTAACAGAACAAGAATGACTTTTGAACGGGGAGCCAACTTGAATCAAAACTGCGGACACTGTAATGAAGTATATTCAGCCCATAGGCAGAGGAGAGCCCACTTACAGCAGACACAGTGGCTGTGGTATTATACCAAATTTGAGCATTTGTTGGCTAGAGAATGCCTATGATGTGAATCGCGTGCTCTGATAACATAACACTGATGCATTCTGAGTGACAGATATATTTTAGGAGCGATGATGCTCATCATTGGTTTTATGTCCCATTTTCAGTGTGTGTGGCTCCACACTTGTGCTTGATTTTATTACACGTTAGACATGTCCGTGAAACCAAAGTGCCTCGGTAATGAGCAAACAGAAACAGGCAGTCCTGCTGGAGTCATGGTGAAATGAGATCAACCCGGTAAACGCATCCAAATGTTGCTCTTTGTGAAAGTCGTTTGGCTCCTTTAGTGAAACAGAATCTAGTGAGATGCCTGCTCTCACAAACAAAAGTCCAGCCCCACGCGCACAAGGACTTACACATACTCTTCTCCTGGACACACCATGTCTGCTGACACACAAGGGGGCATGAACAAATCTTTCAAATGAACAAACTGACGCGAGTGTTCTCCATCAAAGATCAGTTTGTCTGGCTCCCTCCCCGAGTGCTGAGATCTGCTCATTTCCCATCTGTCTCCTTAGCCAAAGACAGTGATTTTAGTGACTTACACAGTGTCCAACCGCAACTGATCACGCCAGCATCTGTGTGAAGGCCGATGGGCTAACTGAAATGCCAATCAATCAACCGCAAATGAAGGACCGTATGAATGAATGCTGCCTAAAAGAGGGGTAATGGTTATGGTTATATAGCCTATTAAACTTGGTTGTGGTTTACACGATAATTACTGTTAACAGAGGAAATCATAAATCAGTTCCATAACTGGACTGGATGATATTCTGAGGGAGCCACGCGTGGGCGCCTTGTTTACGTCGCGAACCACAGTTCACTGCTGTGAACGAGCAATGCGCTGAGGAACATACGAGACCAGCGAGCGAGCCGAACACACACATCCTCTTAACGAACGGAGCCGAAAGACGCGGCTCTGAATGAGAACGAGAGCGCCCGTCACTGGTGACCCGGCAGGCTGTGAGCAGACATCAGTCTTTCTGTCCGTCAGTCCCGCAGGTGAGCCTCATTAAACCAAGCGCCAGCACACTGCACTCAAAGAACACTGCACCATTTCTGTACCATGAGGCTACAGTTAAAATATGTTTCTTTTTCAGCTCAATGATACATTGCTTTCATTGTTTACATTTAAATACTATGTGATTTAGCTACTTTGGCAGTGTTAGCTTATTATTAGCATTATACAGTTTATTTTGACGAGTGATCATTGATTGACTTCCAGGAACAGTACAGGGATGCACATAATTGCCATGGCCTAATTGAGCAGTATGTGAAAGGACACATGCAGGAAACAGTGTTTCCGAATTACATGAGCCAACGTGCAGGGAAGTCAAAAGGCTGTGTATCTGAGGGAAGGTTGCAAGTTGGGTAAACCAATTAAAACAAGATCTTAATGAGTTGTCCAATTCAAGATCGTATGTATGTGTGTGTGTGCGCGTGTGTGTGTGAGTGTGTGTGTGGTGGGGGTAGCTGCCTCTGGTCAGGGCTGCACTAGCTCAAAGGGCAAGGATTGATTGATCATATTCCTTGCTTGACAGAAGCTGATGACCATCACTGCCATTAAAACAGCCCTTGATTGGGCGGGTAATTAAGCCCATCTGGTGAAGTCGCCTCCTTTTTTAATGTATTCATCACTTAATTATCGCACAGGTAACAGCCTTTAATGAATTTCGCTCAAACTTCACTCATTAAGCGCAAAGCAGAAAGGCTAATTACAGCAATTTCCTCACTTGGCCCTAATTAGGCTGACCCGGAGGTTGAGCGGTGGCATGGAGAGGTGGCTCGTAATGAGGAGACTTGTAAGGGTAAATGTAACGCTCCTGCCCTCCTGAGACTAACATAATCATGCGCTGAGTAGGGAGGCAGTTATTTACTCCATTAAACCGGCACCTCCACACAGGTCAAGCAAAGCAACACAAGACCGATAAATTTCCAGCTCATTAAAAAGCAGGGACCGACGCTAGCTGGAGGGGACGCTAGGACTTCCGCCGACGGCGGCGGCGTCTCAGGACCCGTGGCGTGCGAAGGCCTCTCCATCGCTGCTCTCGTTTGTTATTGCCTTTCAGGTTTGGCCGAGAAATGAAAGCTCCACTCTGAACTGTGATGACTTTGGTATTCAGCCAGCTGATGTCCACAGATGCTTCAAAGCTTTGTTCTTCTCCCCCTCTGGTTACTCATCTCCCCGTCTTTGGACAGGAGCGAGGGTTGTGTTTTACCTCCACTTACATTAGGAACAAAATTAAAAATGAAAGGAACCAGCAGTGCAGAAAATAAACAAAAACACACCCCTTCTCGGGAAGGAGTGAAAATAATTAACTTTTATGTAGCCTGCAATATGTGAGGGGGTGAGTTCAACTACACCCTTGCATGACAAAAAATATTACTGTAGAGCCTTGGAAAATGATTTCAGGCGTTTCATTAAGTAGCACTCAGTGTAAATCTTATGTATGCTCTCAACAGCACGCAACTCCATCAAAACTGCCCTACGCAGAACAAGTCAGCATCCCATGGGACTAAACTGCTGCTATACTGACGCCTACAGGAGGTCACCAAAGAACTTTATCTTTAAGTGTCACACTGGGCCTTCTGTTACTGCCTTTAGCAGTAGTAGAATTCTTAGAAAATAATAGGCCTGTGGCCATTGGACCGGAGGACCTAACCTGCATTAGGATAATGTCTGAAAGTGATCAACGGCGTGAGATTTGACGATGGGTTTTGCTAGCATGGGCGACAGCGGTGGAGCTGGAACAGACGAGTGTTGCTTCGCCACACATCTCGCCAGGGAACTGGGCGAAAAACGTCAAGCGCACAGAGACCTTCATTACATTTACAAGCGCTTAGGTTCCGTAATTTGTACCGGGCGACTAATTCTCCAGCGGGCGTGCCAGGAAAAAGAGCAGCATCTCGCTCACAGCAGCAGTAAATACGCGTGACCAATTACTGCTTTTCTCTGGGCGCGCCGAGCCGGGCGACTCCATTACCGATGATAATCCAATTCTGCAGGAATGCTTTACAACAATGACACCCAGGAAACCGCTTCAGTTGTACATTGTTGGCATAAAGCGACTGTGTTGGGAACAATATTTTCTTTTAATCGACACTCGGTTCCATTTCGCTAATATTTTTCTACATTTTTGGGGCCTTTTTTCCAAAATACAAGACAACAAGTCTGAGTAATAATGTCAGGGCCCTATTAAACTGTGGCTTTAGGTGTAAGACAGTGGTCCTCACTCCTGGTCCTGGAGAGCCACAGGGTGTGCTGGTTTTTGTTGTTAAGCAGTTAATTACACAGTTAACTCACCTCACCTGGTTTCTTGGGTCTGAAATGGTTTCTGATATTCAGGTGAAAACAAAAACCAGCACACCCTGCGACTCTCCCGAACCAGGAGTGAGGACCACTGGTGTAAGATATTGTGATATTTTGGGTAGATGAATCCTACCTGCAATTGGTGGTCCAAGAAGCACTGGACAGCATTCGATGATGGTCACGAGTCCAACGGCACTGGAGAACCTCTGAGCTCCCACCAGGTCCATGAGGCACTCAAAGAGCAGAGCGCACACCATACCGAACGCGATGCCGAAGAAGATGGAGTAGACCACCAGTCCTCCGTACCCAGACGCCAGGGGGCACAGGAGGTGACACAGGCCGTTGTAGGACACAGCGAAGCTGAACAGGTACTGGATCCTGGGACGGATCCATTTTGTGTTGGCCATCAGCCCAGTTCCAGGCCTGGCGATCATGTCAACTATAGCCAGGATGGAGAGCAGGTAAGCGGCCGAGTACTCATCCACGCCCAGGTGCTTGGCGTAGGGGGCCAGGAAGACGATGGGGGCGAAGAAGCCGAAGAACATGACCACGTTCCCAGTGAGGTAGATGATGAAACCTCTGTGCTTGAAGAGCGAGAGGTCGATGAACGTGTCCACTTTGCGCATGCACCCCGCCTTGGCCTGGTCCTTGCTCTCCGACTCGGTGGGAGTTAAGGCGCCGTTGGAGCCGCCGTAGCCGTTCTCGGGGGTGTCGAGCTTCTCTCGGGGCTTCTCATCGATGGGCCTCATCAGAGCTCCAGCCACGCAGCAGTTGAGCAGCAGGGCTCCTAGGATTAAGAAGCTTCCTCTCCACCCGAACATGTCGAACAGGAACTGGTTGAGGGGAGCGAGGGTGCACAGGAACACGGGGCTCCCAGCCATTGCCAGGCCGTTAGCTATGGGCCTCTTCACCAGGAAGTACTTCCCTATTATGGTCAGGGACGGCTGGAGATTAAAGGATAGTCCGAAACCTGGAAAATAAACGAGTATCAGCATTAGTAGCTTCTCTAAATGCAATACAATAAAATTAAATGAGTATCACAGGAGAAAATCATGGCCAGCTCTACTTTTGTGCACATTGATGTTCCACCTCATTTCACAATGGCAACTAAAACCTCATTAATGGAAGCAGTAAGTTCAGAAATGATTTCACCATTTAAATGGTAATAAATTGGGATTTCATAGTCTTCATTCACAGCCATGTTATAGCCCCCATTCCCCCAACATCCAATTGAATCGCATCTCACTCCTTAAATAAGTGTTTAGATTGGTATCCACTTACGGACAGGCAGGTTAACTGACTGGTCCGATACATTTGATCATTTTAAGACCAGCAAGACACCAATACTGTAGTATTGTAGTGCTAAGCACC